>NC_042958.1:40454508-40479508 GCF_901001165.1 Salmo trutta
CAGGTATTGAAGTGGAGAGGGAGGGGGGCAGGTATTGAAGTGGAGAGGGAGGGGGGCAGGTATTGAGGTGGAGAGGGAGGGGGGCAGGTATTGAAGTGGAGAGGGAGGGGGGCAGGTATTGAAGTGGGGCAGGTATTGAAGTGGAGAGGGAGGGGGGCAGGTTTTGAGGTGGAGAAGGAGGGGGGCAGGTTTTGAGGTGGAGAAGGAGGTGGGCAGGTATTGAGGTGGAGAAGGAGGGGGCAGGTATTGAGGTGGAGAAGGAGGGGGCAGGTATTGAGGTGGAGAAGGAGGGGGGTAGGTATTGAGGTGGAGAAGAAGGGGGGTAGGTATTGAAGTAGAGAGGGGGGGGCAGGTATTGAGGTGATGAGGCAGACAGTGCACTCAGAAATAATGGCTACATCATGTTTATTTTATCTTGTCTTTAACTCTGCATTTTTGTAAAAGGACCGTAAGAAAGCATTTCACTGTTAGTCTACACCTGTTGTTTACCAAGCATGTGAAAAGTCAAATTGGACTTGATTTGATTCCAGGCCGACTACATTGTAGACGCCTGCCAGATCTCAAAACATCTGGATGTGTGTTTAATTAACATACAGTTTATCTGCTAACCACATCATTTGATATACCAATCGATCAATAACATTTACTTTATAAAGCCCTTTATATACCAGCAATCTGATGTAATATAACAAACTGGTGACTGGCTGCGCAGTCCGTGATGTAGTATGCAACCGTTGGTTGATACAATGCAACAAAGAATACGATGTAGTCGGCCGAGAACGTAACCATAGAAACATAGTCTAATGTCTTCTTCTCTGGTGTCCTGAGGAGTTGGATGCTGCTAGTCTCTAACATACAAATATAAACCATAGAACGGGCCTCACCATTCATTACATTTACATTTTAGTAATTTAGCAGACGCTCTTATCCAGAGCAACTTACAGTAGTGAATGCATACATTTCCATTTTTTTTCCCCCGTACTGGTCCCCCCGTGGGAATCAAACCCACAACCCTGGCGTTACAAACACCATGCTCTACCAACTGAGCCACACGGGACCATTCATGTCAATGATGTCATAACGGGGTGTGTTGGCAGCCTTTTGCGAGTGTACCCAAAAGTTTATCAGTCAAATTACCAGGGTTTAGAGGTACCAAGTCCTTTGTATAGATTATATTTCTATGATATGTAGACTGTAGCTGTTCTGAACATCGCCACTGAAACCTTTTTAT
The DNA here is from genome assembly GCF_901001165.1 of Salmo trutta. Classification (NCBI taxonomy): domain Eukaryota; kingdom Metazoa; phylum Chordata; class Actinopteri; order Salmoniformes; family Salmonidae; genus Salmo; species Salmo trutta. Next base: position 40,455,740 of record NC_042958.1, read on the forward strand.
CTTGTTTATCCCAGGCAGTTTTTATTTCAATTTTTTATCTTAATCCCGTTATAAAGTCACATACATTTTTTATTTAGAATTGTAAATAAATACTTTTAAAGTATAAATACATTGTTCTATGGAGCTGTTAGAGTATTTCAAGGAAAATCAATGTGATTTTATTTTTGTTGTGTTAGTATTATTATATCAAGCCAACTGTTGGTCAAAATAAATCTTAGCTTGTTACGACTAACCCTCCTTGCTCTGTGAAATGTGTGGCATCAGATCACCCCCACATCCCCCATTTAAACACCATACTGAAGTATGTTACAGAGTCGACTGTATTCGCTGCTGGAGTGGCAGAAAGCAGTTTACTCTACATCCTGTGCAGCAATCCAATAAAAAACATGTTTTTTTTGGTTTGTTTTTTTACAAATGTCTGAGATGTTTTGGTTGTACAAAAAGCTACATAACTTACAAAGACTTTAAAATACAAAAGACGTTCCATACATACAGTAAGTACATCTACATTTCAGAGAGGTGTGGAAACAAAACTTGTTCTTTCTTCAAGGGCTCCTTCTCCGTGTATTTATTGTGTCCCCTGGTGTTAGCCGGATACCATCATGTTTTACAATGGGCCGATGTGTGTTCAGATATAATACGCCGTTAGATGACGGTGTTGACTTAGTTTCCAATGCTGCCTGCCATTCAGATATCGACGTGAACGTTGCCATATTATCGAGTGTTAGCGAACTAATGTTACCATAATATCATTTTCGAAAGATAAATATCCCAGCTTCATACCAACAGATAATTTAATCGATATTGTCTATTCTCACAGAAATGTTGATACAATTTCAAGTATTCGCGTTATGTGTAGTGTAGGAAATTGACATTTATAGAAATTGAAATGAGATGACATCGGCCTACATCAGAAACAATATATATATATATGCCGCCTAGAACAAACAAGAACAGTTAGTCCGTCATCTCGTTGTTGACGAAACGGAACACCGGTATTTCCAACTGATACGGAGGTCGACCCGTTCTGTCCTTAAAGGTGCCTCCCAAATAGCACCCATTCACTGTTTAGTGAACCACTTTAAATTAGAGCTCTATGGGTCCCTGGTCAAAATGAGTGCACTACAAAGGGAATAGGATGCCATTTAGGACGCCGTTTGGGAACGTAGCCTACAGTGCCTTCAGAAAGTATTCATACCTGTTTACGAATTCCACATTTTTTTGTGTGTTACAGCTTGAATTCAAAATTTATTCAATATTTTTTTTTCTCACCATCTACACACAATACCCCATAATAACAAAGGGAAAACATGTTTTAGGTAAATTTTGCAAATGAAATACAGAAATATTTAATTTACATAAGTATTTACACCCTTGAGACTATACTTTGTAGAAGCACCTTTGGGAGCGATTTAGCTGTGAGTCTTTTTGGGTATGGCTCTGAGAGAATTCCACACCTGTATTGTGCCACATCTTCAAGCTCTGTCAAATTGGTTGTTGATGATTGCTAGACAACCCTTTTCAGGTCATGCCATAGATTTTCAAGTAGATTTATTAAGTCAAAACTGTAACTCTGCCACTCAGGAACATTCACTGTCTTCTTGGTAAGCAACACCAGTGTAGATTTGGCCTTGTGTTTTAGGTTATTGTCCTGCTGAAAGGTGAATTCATCTCCCAGTGACTGGTGGAAAGCAGACTGAACCAGGTTTTCTTCTGTGATTAGCTCCATTCCGTTTCTTTTCTATCCTGAAAAACTCCCCAGTCCTTAACGATTACAAGCATACCCATAACATGATGCAGCCACCACTATGCTTGAAAATATGAAGAGTGGTACTCAGTAATGTGTTGTGTTGGATTTACCTCAAACAATACTTTGTATTGAGGACAAAAAGTGAATTGCTTTGTCACATTTTTTGCAGTATTACTTTAGTAGCTTATTGCAAACAGGATGCATGTTTGGAATATTTGTATTCTGTACAGGCTTTCTTTTCACTCTGTCATTTAGGTTAGTATTGTGGAGAAACTACAATGTTGTTGATCCATCCTCAGTTTTCTCCTATCACAGCCATTCAACTCTGTAACTGTTTTAAAGTCACCATTGGCCTCACGGTGAAATCCCTGAGCAGTTTCCTTCCTCTCCGGCAACTGAGTTAGGAAGGAAGCCTGTAACTTTGTAGTGACTGGGTGTATTTATACACCATTTAAAGTGTAATTAATAACTTCACCATGCTCAAAGGGATATTCAATGTCTGCTTTCTTTTTACCCATCTACCAGTAGGTGCCCTTCTTTGCGAGGCATTGAAAAACCTCCCTGGTCTTTGTGGTTGAATCTGCGTTTGAAATTCACTGCTCAACTGAGGGATCTTACATATAATTGTATGTGTGGGGTACAGATATGAGGTAGTCATTCAAAAATCATGTTAAACCCTATTATTGCAAACAGAGTGAGTCCATGCAACTTATTATGTGACTTGTTAAACAAAGTTTTACTTCTTAACTCCTAGGCCAGTGGCACAAAATCTCAATTGAATCCATTTTAAATCCGGGTTGTAACAAAATGTGGAAAAAGTCAATGGGTGTGAATACTTTGTGACAGAATTGCAAAGAAGAAGCCATATCTCAGACTGGCCAATAAAAATAAAATATTAAGATGGGCAAAAGAACACAGACACTGGACAGAGTCGCCTCTTCACTGTTGACATTGAGACTGGTGTTTTGTGTGTACTATTTAATGATGCTGCCAGTTGAGGACTTGTGAGGCGTCTGTTTCTCAAACTAGACAAATCTAATGTACTTGTCCTCTTGCTTAGTTGTGCACCGGGGCCTCCCACTCCTCTTTCTATTCTGGTTAGAGCCCGTTTGCGCTGTTCTGTGAAGGGAGTAGTACACAGCGTTGTACGAGATCTTCAGTTTCTTACCAATTTCTTTCATGGAATAGCCTTCTTTTCTCAGAACAATAATTGACTGATGAGTTTCAGAAGAAAGTTATTTGTTTCTGGCCATTTTGAGCCTGTAATCGAACCCACAAATGCTGATGCTCCAGATACTCAACTAGTCTAAAGAAGGACAGTTTAGTTGCTCCTTTAATTTGTACAACAGTTTTCAGCTGTGCTAACATAATTGCAAAAGGGTTTTTTAATTATCAATTAGCCTTTTAAAATGATAAACTTGGATAAGCTAGCACAACGTGCCATTGGAACACAGGAGTGATGGTTGCTGATAATGGGCCTCTGTACGCCTATGTAGATATTCCATTAAAAATCATCCGTTTCCAGCTACAATAGTCATTTACAACATTAACGATGTCTACACTGTATTTCTGATCAATTTGATGTTATTTTAATGGACAAAAAAAATGTGCTTTTAATATTTCTATGTTTCTTATTTGAATGTTTCTTCTACTTTTAGATTTGTGTGTATTGTTGTGTATTGTTACTGCACTGTTGGAGCTAGAAACACAAGCATTTCGCTACAACCGCAATAACATCTTCTAAATATGTGTATGCGGGCAATATCATTTAATTTGATGGTGACGACAGGAAGCCCTGTGGCCTGCAGTGGGAGAAGACGGAGCAAGATGGATTTTGGCCGACATTCTGCAAATTTTCTCATCGATGAAACATTTGATCTCCATATACAATGTTCTGTTTACAAAACTAGAATCTGTAACAAACAGAGTGCACTGCGTGTTGTGGACTTTACTCTTTGCCAAAGTAGTGCAAGGGCGAGTTGAGTTACTGCACACACGCTCTTCAGTGTAGGTGTTCCCTAAAGGAAATATGCAAATAAATGCCAGAACGTGCCAATAGGATCTGGTGCTTGCCTCTGCCCACATCCTTGCGTGGCATCCTGTTTTTTTTTGTCGACACAAGAAAAACCAACATCACTGTAAAAGGCCCTAGAAGAGAGTTCACTCAGTGTATTAATAAAAAAGCCTCCCATTGCACCGTGTGTTTGTAGTAGGGCATTTAATTTTTTTTGTGAATTCAGGGCAAATTCCTGTCTAGTATAAAAGTGTGCTTCAAAAACATTCCAATTTTCTCTCCCTTTGCATCCTGTGAAAATCGGCAGCTCGTTGTGTTTCCTTTGGACAGTCATTGTGTTTACCTTTGAACAGTCATTGTGTTGATCTTTGAACAGTCATTGTGTTTACCTTTGAACAGTCATTGTCTCCTTTGAACAGTCATTGTGTCTCCTTTGAACAGTCATTGTGTCTCCTTTGAACAGTCATTGTCTCCTTTGGACAGTTATTGTCTCCTTTGGACAGTCATTGTGTTTACCTTTGAATGGTCATTGTCCCTCCTTTGAACAGTCAATGTGTTTCCCTTTGAACAGTCATTGTGTTCACCCTTGAACAGTCATTGTGTTTCCTTTGAACAGTCATTGTCCCCCCTTTGAACAGTCATTGTCCCTCCTTTGAACAGTCATTGTGTTTACCTTTGAACAGTCAAACAGTCATTGTGTTTTCCTTTTGAACAGTCATTGTGTTTCTATTTGAACAGTCATTGTCCTTCCTTTGAACAGTCATTGTGTTTACCTTTGAACAGTCATTGTGTTTACCTTTGAACAGTCATTGTGTTTTCCTTTTGAACAGTCATTGTGTTTCTATTTGAACAGTCATTGTGTTCCCCTTTGAACAGTCATTGTGAGACCTTTGAACAGTCATTGTGTGTACCTTTGAACAGTCATTGTGTTTACCTTTGAACAGTCATTGTCCCTCCTTTGAACAGTCATTGTGTTTACCTTTGAACAGTCATTGTGTGTACCTTTGAACAGTCATTGTGTTTACCTTTGAACAGTCATTGTCCCTCCTTTGAACAGTCATTGTGTTTTCCTTTTGAACAGTCATTGTGTTTACCTTTGAACAGTCATTGTCCTCCCTTTGAACAGTCATTGTGAGACCTTTGAACAGTCATTGTGTTTACCTTTGAACAGTCATTGTGTTTACCTTAGAACAGTCATTGTCCTTCCTTTGAACAGTCATTGTGTTTACCTTTGAACAGTCATTGTTTTCCTTTGAACAGTCATTGTGTTTTATACCTTTGAACAGTCATTGTGTTTTCCTTTGAACAGTCATTGTGTCACCTTTGAACAGTCGTTGTGTTTACCTTTGAACAGTCGTTGTGTCTCCTTTGAACAGTCATTGTCCTCCCTTTGAACAGTCATTGCCCTCCTTTGAACAGTCATTGTCCTTCCTTTGAACAGTCATTGTCTCCTTTGAACAGTCATTGTCGCCTTTGAACAGTCATTGTGTTTACCTTTGAACAGTCATTGTGTTTACCTTTGAACAGTCATTGTCCTTCCCTTTGAATAGTCATTGTGCTGTTTCAGAGAGAGATCCCGCCTCCCCAGAGGGGGGGGGGACCCTGATGACGTCAGATGATTGACGGGTCGCTCGGAGCGTATCCGTAAAGAACATGTTTGATTGATGGGTAGGGGTTATTATTATTATCCAATGGCGACCGGACCACAGTTCCGTGGCGGTTGTCGTTCCCGGTTTGTGTATTCCGTCTGATATTCTCAACGGTGGAAAGCAATCCTGGATACTCATAGGAACGAACACAGGGGGTATGTGTGAATAACTAGCTAACGTGACTTAACCATTTTCAATTGCTTGTAAAAGTGAAAGAGTTGATCGTTTGAAGCTTTTATAACGGCTTTTTGTTTGAGGGGGGGGGGGGGGGGGGGCGTTTTGGTATCGTTTCGTTGTGCAGACGCGTCGTTTCAGTTTGACAGCTAGCGATGCGGTAGCTACACAGCTAACTGAGCTAGTCTGTTACAGGGAAAATGGTCCTTACGGCTTTTTCCCCCCAACACTGGAGCCCGCAATTCTACTTTCTAGCCATCCCGTTTTCAAACTGTAAACACAATCCAGGATTTTAATTCAGCAAATGTATCATTGCTGCTTGCCAGACACAATAAGTTAGCGTAGCTAGCTATGTCGCTAGTTAAGCTATCTGAGGCTAGCAACTATTGACAGCTACTAGCCAACGGTTGTCACACCATGCAGTCAGTTGTGATGTATGCCGCGTTCAAAACAACTGGGAACTGAAAAATCTCCCGACTTCAGTGCGTTCAAAACAACTGGGAACTGAGAAATCTCCCGACTTCAGTGCGTTCAAAACAACTGGGAACTGAGAAATCTCCCGACTTCAGTGTGTTCAAAACAACAATTTGAATAGGCCTCCATTCAAGAGCTCAGACTTTTCGACCTGAATTCACTGACGCCATGATTTGGTATTTCTCCGAGTTCACAGATGTGTTGAAGGCGTCAGTAGCCTTCGCAGAGTCCCCAAGAGAGCCTGTGATGCGACTTCCGTTTTTGAACGTTTTTAAAGGGATACTTTTAGATATTGGCAATGTGGCCATTTATCTACTTCCCCAGAGTCAGATGAACTCGTGGATACCATTTTTATGTCTCTGTGTACAGTATGAAATAAGTTAAGAGGGTGTTTTGGGAGCCAATGCTAACTAGCGTTATCGCAATGACTGGAAGTCTATGGGTATCTACTATCATGCTAGCAGATACTTAAAGTCATTGCGCTAACGCTGGTTAGCATTGGCTCCCAAAACGATCTCTAACTTCCTTCATACTGGACACAGAGACATAACAATTTGTTAAAGTATCCGTTTAACAAGTGGTCATTCCATCTGAACTCCTCCATATTTACTGGATTGGTTGAGTGGTGAAGAAGAGCATCTCCAGTGTGTAGGGGATCTAGTTTCAGGCCTGCTATGTTAATGAGTTAGTTTTGGTGTGAGAAGAGTGGAAATTATTTTTAAAAATGGTCATTTATTTATTGACTTAATATTAGTTTAAATATATAGCTAGCTAGCAGATTACCAAGTACAGTGTTTTTTTTCCTGTACAGACACCCAACAAGATGATAATGTTTTGCAAAAGTGTCAACACTTGTTTTGTTATGATTTCTGCAGGAACCAACAAACAGAAGCAACACTGACAGTTTGAACCAGCTGATCTAGCTACAGCCAGACATCATGGATTATGTGTGACTCACTAGGATAAACTGACTGTTGAACTGAACTGCGCTGGTCCTGGTTAACATTTGACTTCCTCCGATGAGGAGCGAGTCAGTCACTGTCCTCAACCGCACCTTGTTCTGCTGCCTGGAGTAGACCTACAGCCTGGGGACATGGCCAATCCACACCTGGCTAACCTGGCCTTTGCCTGGGAGAAGTACATGGACTGTCGAGTACAAGGAGCAGAGCTACAGGTAGGTCCAGCAGCTAGCCAGTAGCAAGCCACAGAATAGCTCTGGTCCAAGCTAACGACCCGAACCAGAGCTGGCCACAACTCATATGACACCTGACAAGATACTTTTTCTGTGATAAAACTGTAATTTACGTTACAGCTGTTGCAGCCTGATCGTTTTTTGTTGTATGACTTTTTAAAAGTAGGTTTCTGTCAATGAATAATACGTGAAATGCACTACTGTAGATGTGGAAAATCCCTACTGCAGTATACTAGCCTAATATAGAGGCATTGCTGTAATACACATGGATACCAGTAGTATAATGGCTTAATGGGATGTTTGCTGCTATTCATTATACCACTGGCCACTGGTCATTATACCACTGGGTTCCGGTAAGCCACATGGACTACTTTGTAGATTTTTCCGGTAAGAGATTAGACTAACTCAGGAGTATAAGAATGTTGATCGTTCATCACAGGATTAAGCTGATCGAGGAAAACATTTGTGGGGAAACATCTGTTTCGGCTTGCCGTAGGTGCATGGCCCGTCGGCTTGCCTCTAGATGCACGGCCTGTTTGCTTGGCTACTTCAGTCACATCATACGGAACATAAAGGAAAGTTTCTTCTGCAGAATTCTCTATTAAGAAACATGGGTTGATAACAGGCCTGATGGTTCAGTCTGTCTAGTTTGTATTTTTTATTTAACCTTTTATTTAACCAGGCAAGTCAGTTAAACAAATTCTTATTTACAATGACAGCCTACCGGGGTTCAGGGGCCTTGTTCAGGGGCAGAATAACATATTTTTACCTTGTCAGATCGGGGATTCGATCCAGCAACCTTTTGGTTACTGGCCCAACGCTCTAACCACTAGGCTACCTGCCGCCCTTATGGCAAAGAGGGTTATAGGCTAGCCTGTGTGTTAATATGGCAGGTCTCTTCTGTGCCACATCATCAGTGCTATACAGACTAGTTTAGAGGACTATAGACTAGTGCAGCCTGTGTGACAGGTCTCTTCTGGATTTACTTGTGATGTGGCTGTGGTCTGGTGTGGACGACAAGTGGTAGTTCACTAAAACCTCAATCATGTCTGTCCAAATGGCAACAGAGTAGGTCAGAGGCTCATGAAAAGGCTGTGTGTGTGTGTTGACTGGTTTGTTTGTGTGTGTGTGTTGACTGGTCTGTTTAATCTTGTGCTGAGCGATTAACCAAAATGTATTTTTTTTCCCCCCTGGTTATTAAACAACTAGTTGACCGTTAGTTCTTGACCTGATTTGTAGTTGAACCATGTGGGACGCTGGGCTGAAGGGAGTTGTAGTTTTCATTAATCAAAATAATATTCAACCTAGTTCAGACAGAAACGTGGCAATGAACTACAATGACCATAATCCATTGCGACCTGTTCTTTCTGGTTTGGACAGAGATGGATACACTTTTACGCCTGCTAATTTAGGTTAGAAACACACAGAGTGCATTTACCTTATGAGAGAAGAATGTACGCAACACAACAAGAGAGAGGGATGGAGACAGTTCGTGAAAGTATAACTTATCTACTTTGAAGAACAAGTACAATGATTTATTCAGACAGCTCTGCAGCATACTTAGGCATACTAGCTAATTAGGATGACTACAGACAGGGGGCTCTACAGACAGGGGGCTCTACAGACAGGTAGAGATGAGTATGATGAATAATAAGTCAGTATTGTATTATTTCATAGTAATTTCCTATTTTTCTATTGAGGTCAATGTGGACCTAAGTTTGTTTTGGCAATTTAATGTTCACAATTGTTGGTCATGGAAAATTTAGTTAAAAGACATGTATAATTAATGGAAAGTCATTCAATTCCATCTTTCAAAATGTGTTTGAACCCTGGTTTTAACTGATAGGAGACAAGCCAGCATGAGACGGACGGAGTATCTGTAAGTTACAGCATAGCTGATAAGGTGGGTGTGAGTGTTAACCACAGCTTTCCTGCTGGGTGTCTGTCTGGCCAAGCATACGAAACACAGAGCTTTTTCCTCAGTTACTAGACAGAGCCCAGCCTGAAGGGCCTGAGTAAAATAGTAAATACCAAACTTGAGCAGTCTGTTTTGGAGGAAATTGTGTTTTAGTTCTGACCTCTCCCAGGCCACATCTATCTGCTGTGAACCAACTCCACCTCCCCCTCTCTTTCTGGTACCTCTCACCCCATGACCGTGAGTCTTCGACAGAGAGATCACCAGACTCCGATTAGTCCGCGCAACCACCAGAGGCAAAGCCTGGGATTGGACTGCAGACCAGAGCAGAGCCACTGATCTCGGATCAGGTCCCCTGTTGTCCAGTTTAATCCTATTCATTATGATCAGAAGGCAAAAGCTGACCCTAGATCACAAATGCCTTATGAATCCGGGCCCTATCCTGGATATTCACAGCATTGCGTAGTAGTCATTGGACTCGTAGTGCTCTGCTCTGAGTCATACTGAGGCTTAATAATGCTTTTGTCAAGGGGAAGTCACAAGATCACTTGTTTCTATGGAGATATACTCCGTCTTTTAACAATGACCTAGTTACTGTAGGCTTTAGAAAGGAGATGAGGTATCCTCCATACAGATACAAGCTATTTGTATGGTGTCCTCTGCTCCTTCTGTAAAAGCATTGAAATATCACTTATGCTAGTAGCTGAAGCTCTAGTTCTGTTCAAACTAAGACTTTCCAGTGCCGTGGTCCTCACTCCTCTGACTATGAGTGGTTAGTGGTGTGTTAACCAACAGGTCTGGGATGATTCTGGGGTAGGTGTTTTGAAAAAGCAGAGAGGATGATTATTATTATAATTTTTTTCTTCCATTAAATATTAAAGCTAATTTACCTTTGGTGCAAGTTGTCCTCTCTCGTCTCTCCCTCATCGACTGCTCCTCTCTCTGAAGAGAGAAAAGGAGCAGTCATGGAGGGAGAGAGAGAAGTGACAAGATGGCGCCGACAGACACGGTTGCCCTGCTTCTAGCTTCGAGCCAACTTTGCAGTATGTTGTTGTTTTGGTGTTATTTCTTACATTATGTACTCAGAACGTTTCTAGTATTTTTACCTACAGCCGGAAATAACTTTCGGACATTAGATTGGCGGTCACTCACCAAAAATAACTTTCGGACATTAGATTGGCGGTCACTCACCATAAATGTGACCAGAAATGTGACTTCCCTGAACTGGATCCTTTGTTTGTACTTTCTGAGGCAGCCCCATTCATCCCAGGTGCTATACCATAAAGTCGACGCCGGAGATGAGAAGTGAGTTTGTAGTCAGGCTCAGGCAGCGAGCAAACCATCCACCACGTCCGATTATATTACTCGCTAATGTTCCGAGTCTGGACAATAAAGTAGACGAGCTCAGGGCGAGGATCTCTTTTCCAGAGAGACATCAGGGACTGTAACATACTCTGTTATACGGAATCATGGCTCTCTCCAGATATATTGCTCCAGATAGATTGTCTAGGGTTGGAAATTGCCAGGGATCTCACAATACGATATCACGATGCTTAGGTGCCGATACACCCGTGGTAAGGACTGTTCAATGTTGGCTTGACCAATCTGAGTCTATGCTCCAAGACTGTTTTGATCACTCGGACTGGGAAATGTTCCAGGTTGCTTCTGGGAATAGTATCGACATATACTGTGACTGGGTTCACCAGAAAGTGCATAGAAGATGTACCTACTGTGACGATAAGAACTTATCCAAACCCAAAAACCGTGGATAGATGGCAGCATTTGTGAAAAGCTGAATGCGCGAACCACCATGTTTAACCACGTTAAAGTGACTGGGAACATGGAGGTGTACAAACAGACCAGCTATGTCCTCAGTAAGGCAATTGGAGGCAAAACGACAGTACATGGACAATTTGGAGTGGCAATTCAACAGCTCAGACACGAGACGTATGTGGAAAGGACTCCAAACAATCACGGATTCAGAAAGGGAAAGCCATCCACGTCGTAGACACCGACGCCTCGCTCCTGACAAGCTACAAACCTTCTCCCGCTTCCAGGAAAACACAGAGCTGCCGTCATTTTCGCCAGACATAATGGGACCCATCTCGTCCAGGAAGCACCTGGATGATCATCAAGACTCTTTTGAAGAATGTTCTGTTAACGGGTGAGTCCATTTTTTTTAGGATGACATAGATCCCATTATGCCAGGCGAAAAAACACTGCATTTCACAGTAAGAACCTCATACCAACGGTCCAGCATGGTGGTGCTAGTGTGATAGTTTGGGGATGCTTTGCTACCTCAGGACCTGGACGACTTGCCTTTATAGAAGGAACCGTGGGATTCTGCTCTGTATCAGAGGATTCTACAGGAGATCTTCAGGCCATCTGTCTCTGAGCTGTAGCTAAAGTGCAGCTGGGTCATGCAGCAAGACAATGATCCAAAACACACAATCAAGTCTACATGAAAATGGTTAAAAAGCAACAAATTGGAAGCTTTGGAATGGCCTAGTCAAAGTCCAGACTGAATCCCAGTTGAGATATCGGTGCAGGACTTGAAACGAGCAGTTCATGCTTGAAATGAAAACCCACAAATGTCGCTGAGTTAAATCGTGGAAAAGTGGGCCAAAATCCCTCCCCAGCGATGTGACAGACTGATCAACAACTACAGGAAGTGTTTGGTTGCAGTCATTGCAGCTAAAGGTGGCATGACCAGTTATTGAGTGAAAGGGATTACTTTTTCACACCGGGGAATTGGGTGTTTCATAACTTTGTTAATTAAATAGGTAAACTATTTATTCATCTGATAACATTCAGTATCAACAATATGCAAAAATAGAGAAAATCAGAAAGGCAGCAAATACTTTCTCACAGCACTGTGTGTGTGCACTGCATTCGGAAAGTATTCAGACCCCTTGACCCCCCCCCCCCCCACACACATTTTGTTAGGTTACAGCCTTATTCTAAAATGGGTTAAATACATGTTTTAGCCTCATCAATCTAGACACAATACCTCATAATGATGAAGCAAAAACAGTTTAAAAAAATTATGTATTACAAATAAGGAACATAACTTATTTACATAAATATTCAGACCCTTTGCCATGAGACTCAAAATTGACCTCAGGTGCATCCTGTTTCCATTCGTCATTTTTTAATTTGTATTTATTCCACCTTTATTTAACCAGGTAGGCCAGTTGAGAACAAGTTCTCATTTACAACTCCAACCTGGCCAAGATGAAGCAAAGCATTGCGACAAAAAACAACAGAGGTACACATAGGATAAACAAAAGTACAGTCGATAACACAATAGAAAAGTCTATATACAGTGTGTGCAAATGAAGTAAGGCAATAAATAGGCCATAGTGGCAAAAATAATTACAATTTAGCAATTAACACTGGAGTGATAGATGAGTGTGCAAGTAGAGATACTGTGCAAAAAAATAAATAACAAAATGGGGATGAGGTAGTTGGATGGGTTATTTACAGATGGGCTGTGTACAGGTGCAATGATCGGTAAGCTGCTTTGACAGCTGATGGTTAAAGTTAGTGAGGGAGATTAAAGTCTCCAGCTTCAGTGATTTTTGCAATTCGTTCCAGTCATTGGCAGCAGAGAACTGGAAGGAAAGGCGGCCAAAGGAGGTGTTGGCTTTGGGGGTGACCAGTGAGATATACCTGCTGGACCGCGTGCTACGGGTGGGTGTTGCTATGGTGACCAGTGAGCTGAGATAAGGCGGTGCTTTACCTAGCAAAGACTTATAGATGACCTGGAGCCAGTGGTTTTGGCGAACAATATGAAGCGAGGGCCAGCCAACGAGAGCATACAGGTCGCAGTGGTGGGTAGTATATGGAGCTTTGGTGACAAAACGGATGGCACTGTGATGGACTACATCCAATTTGCTCAGTAGAGTGTTGGAGGCTATTTTGTAAATGACATAGCCGAAGTCAAAGATCGGTAGGATAGTCAGTTTTGCGAGGGTAAGTTTGGCAGCATGAGTGAAGGATGCTTTGTTGCGAAATAGGAAGCAGATTCTAGATGTAATTTTGGATTGGAGATGCTTAATGTGAGTCTGGAAGGAGAGTTTACAGTCTAACCAGACACCTAGGTATTTGTAGATGTCCACATATTCTAAGTCTGAACTGTCCAGACTAGTGATGCTCGACAGGCGGGCGGGCAGCGATTGATTGAAGAGCCTGCATTTAGTTTTACTTGCATTTAAGAGCAGTTGGAGGCCACGGAAGGAGTGTTTTATGGCATCGAAGCTCGTCTGGAGGTTAGTTAACACAGTGTCCAAAGAAGGGCCAGAAGTATACAGAATGGTGTCGTCTGCGTAGAGGTGGATCAGAGAATCACCAGCAGCAAGAGCGACATCATTGATGTATACAGAGAAAAGAGTCGGCTTGAGAATTGAACCCTGTGGCACCCCCATAGAGACTGCCAGAGGTCCGGACAACAGGCCCTCTGTCACACTGACCTCTGTCTGAGAAGTAGTTGGTGAACCAGGCGAGGCAGTCATTTGAGAAACCAAGGCTATTGAGTCTGCCAATAAGAATGCGGTGATTGACAGATTTGAAAGCCTTGGCCAGGTCGATGAAGACGGCTGCACAGTACTGTCTCTTATCGATGGCGGTTATGATATCGTTTAGTACCTTGAGCGTGGCTGAGGTGCACCCATGACCAGCTCTGAAACCAGATTGCATAGCGGAGAAGGTACGGTGGGATTCAAAATGGTCGGTGATCTGTTTGTTAACTTGGCTTTCGAAGACTTTAGAAAGGCAGGGTAGGATGGATATAGGTCTGTAGCAGTTTGGGTCTAGTGTGTCTCCCCTTTGAAGAGGGGGATGACCGCGGCAGCTTTCCAATCTTTGGGGATCTCAGACGATACAAAAGAGGTTGAACAGGCTAGTAATAGGGGTTGCATCAATTGCTGCGGATAATTTTAGAAAGAGGGTCCAGATTGTCTAGCCCAGCTGATTTGTAATGGACCAGATTTTGCAGCTCTTTCAGAACATCAGCCAGCTGGATTTGGGTAAAGGAGATATGGGGAGGCTTGGTTAAGTTGCTGTGGGGGGTGCAGAGCTGTTGACCGGGGTAGTGGTAGCCAGGTGGAAAGCATTACCAGCTGTAGAAAAATGCTTATTGAAATTGTCGATTATCATCCTTGAGATGTTTCTACAACTTGATTGGAGTCCACCTGTGGTAAATTCAATTGATTGGACATGATTTGGAAAGGCACACACCTGTCTATATAAGGTCCCACAGTTGACAGGGCATGTCAGAGCAAAAACCAAGCCATGAGGTCGAAGGAACGGTCTCGAGCTCAGAGACAGGATTGTGTCGAGGCACAGATCTGGGGAAGGGTACCAAAAACTTTCTACAGCATTGAAGGTCCCCAAGAACACAGTTGTCTCATCATTCTTAAATGGAAGAAGTTTGGAACCACCAAGGCTCTTCCTAGAGCTGGCTGCCTGGCCAAACTGAGCAATCGGGGGAGAAGGGCCTTGGTCAGGGAGTTGACCAAGAACCCGATGGTCACTCTGACAGCGCTCCAAAATTCCTCTGTGCAGATGGGAGAACCTTCCAGAAGGACAACCATCTCTGCAGCACTCAACCAATCAGGCCTTTATGGTAGAGTGGCCAGACGGAAGCCACTCCTCAATAAAAGGCACATGACAGCCTGCTTGGAGTTTTCCAAAAGGCACCTTAAGACTCTCGGACCATGAGAAAGAAGATTCTCTGGTCTGATGAAACCAAGATTGAAGTCTTTGGCCTGAATGCCAAGCGTCACGTCTAGAGGAAACCTGGCACCATCCCTACGGTGAAACATGGTGGTGGTAACATCTTGCTGTGGGGATGTTTTTCAGTGGCAGGGACCGGGAGACTGGTCAGGGTCAAGGCAAAAATGAACGGAGTGAAGTACAGAGATGAAAACCTGCTACAGAGTGCTCAGGACCTCAGACTGGGGTGAATGTTCACCTTCAAACAGGACAATGACCCTAAGCACACAGCCAAGACAATGCAGGAGTGGTTTTGGGACAAGTCTCTGAATGTCCTTGAGTGGCCCAGCCAGAGCCCGGACTTGAAAGCTCTATATATACTGCTCAAAAAAATAAAGGGAACACTTAAACAACACATCCTATATCTGAATGAAAGAAATAATCTTATTAAATACTTTTTTCTTTACATAGTTGAATGTGCTGACAACAAAATCACACAAAAATAATCAATGGAAATCCAATTTATCAACCCATGGAGGTCTGGATTTGGAGTCACTCAAAATTAAAGTGGAAAACCACACTACAGGCTGTTCCAACTTTGATGTAAATCCTTAAAACAAGTCAAAATGAGGCTCAGTAGTGTGTGTGGCCTCCACGTGCCTGTATGACCTCCCTACAATGCCTGGGCATGCTCCTGATGAGGTGGCGGATGGTCTCCTGAGGGATCTCCTCCCAGACCTGGACTAAAGCATCCGCCAACTCCTGGACAGTCTGTGGTGCAACGAGGCGTTGGTGGATGGAGCGAGACATGATGTCCCAGATGTGCTCAATTGGATTCAAGTCTGGGGAACGGGCGGGCCAGTCCATAGCATCTATGCCTTCCTCTTGCAGGAACTGCTGACACACTCCAGCCACATGAGGTCTAGCATTGTCTTGCATTAGGAGGAACCCAGGGCCAACCGCACCAGCATATGGTCTCACAAGGGATCTGAGGATCTCATCTCGGTACCTAATGGCAGTCAGGCTACCTCTGGCGAGCACATGGAGGGCTGTGCGGCCCCCCAAGGAAATGCCACCCCACACCATGACTGACCCACCGCCAAACCGGTCATGCTGGAGGATGTTGCAGGCAGCAGAACATTCTCCACGGCATCTCCAGACTCTGTCACGTCTGTCACGTGCTCAGTGTGAACCTGCTTTCATCTGTGAAGAGCACAGGGCGCCAGTGGTGAATTTGCCAATCTTGGTGTTCTCTGGCAAATGCCAAACGTCCTGCACGGTGTCGGGCTGTAAGCACAACCCCCACCTGTGGACGTCGGGCCCTCATACCACCCTCATGGAGTCTGTTTCTGACCGTTTGAGCAGACACATGCACATTTGTGGCCTGCTGGAGGTCATTTTGCAGGGCTCTGGCAGTGCTTCTCCTGCTCCTCCTTGCACAAAGGCGGAGGTAGCGGTCCTGCTGCTGGGTTGGTGCCTTCCTACGGCCTCCTCCACGTCTCCTGATGTACTGGCCTGTCTCCTGGTAGCGCCTCCATGCTCTGGACACTACGCTGACAGACATAGCAAACCTTCTTGCCACAGCTCGCATTGATGTGCCATCCTGGATGAGCTGCACTACCTGAGCCACTTGTGTGGGTTGTAGACTTCGTCTCATGCTACCACTAGAGTGAAAGCACCGCCAGCATTCAAAAGTGACCAAAACATCAGCCAGGAAGCATAGGAACTGAGAAGTGGTCTGTGGTCACCACCTGCAGAACCACTCCTTTATTGGTGGTGTCTTGCTAATTGCCTATAATTTCCACCTGTTGTGTCTTCCATTTGCACAAGAGCATGTGAAATTTATTGTCAATCAGTGTTTCTTCCTAAGTGGACAGTTTGATTTCACAGAAGTGTGATTGACTTGGAGTTACATTGTGTTGTTTAAGTGTTCACTTTATTTTTTTGAGCAGTGTATATTTTTATTTTTTTGTAAATTAGCAAACATTTCAAAAAAACAGTTTTTGCTTTGTTATTATGGGGTATAGTGTGTTGATCGATGGGGAACATACAACTATTTCATGCATTTTAGAGTAAAGCTATAACGTTCCAAGATGTGGAAAAGGTCAAGGTGTCTGAATACTTTCCAAAGACGCTGTGTGTATATATACAGCATATTTATATTCTGGACTCTGACGTTGCTCCTCCTGATTTATATTCTGGACTCTGACGTGGCTCCTCCTGATTTACATTCTGGACTCTGACGTGGCTCGTCCTGATTTACATTCTGGACTCTGACGTGGCTCGTTCTGATATCTTAATTTCTTGTTCTTTTTTTTAAAACTCTTTTGGATGATGTATTTGTAGTTACTGCTGCGTTGTCCGCGCTAGAAACATAACAGCTGCAAAACTATGCATGCCACCAATAAACTTTTTTTTAAATTTAAAGTGAGGACAACATGCATTAAAGCAAATGAGCTTTTAATATCAGTCAGCGTCTTTGTGAAATTGGGGTCAGTTAGGTGTTTTGAGGGCCACTCCGCCCCCTCCGGTATGACAGGGGTCAGAATGACTACTACTACTCGTGTCCCCAGTTGCCATGGAGATCCCCGAGCCCCGTGTACAACACAGTAGCAGCAGCTGCCTCAGTCTGTTCTCTCTTCTGAGTTATCATCGTGGCTTTTTGTTTTATGACAGGATGGGTACCATCATCTGTGTGCTTCTGTCAGGCACACAGCGGTCCACACACTGTGTGTAATGACAGTGTTTGTAGCATCTTCCACTCTGGGTATAATTCATCTTGTTTCAGTCCTGCTGCTGCAGCTCTCTCTCCTCCTCTCCTCTAACTCACCTGATAACAAACGTCTCTCTCCTCCTGATAACAAACGGCTCTCTCCTCCTGATGACAGGCGGCTCTCTCCTCTGATGACAGGCGGCTCTCTCCTCTGATGACAGGCGGCTCTCTCCTCTGGCGACAGGCGGCTCTCTCCTCTCCTCTGGCGACAGGCGGCTCTCTCCTCTCCTCTGGCGACAGGCGGCTCTCTCCTCTCCTCTGGCGACAGGCGGCTCTCTCCTCTCCTCTGGCGACAGGCGGCTCTCTCCTCTCCTCTGGCGACAGGCGGCTCTCTCCTCTCCTCTGGCGACAGGCGGCTCTCTCCTCTCCTCTGGCGACAGGCGGCTCTCTCTCTCTCCTCTGGCGACAGGCGGCTCTCTCTCTCTCCCTCTGGCGACAGGCGGCTCTCTCTCTCTCCCCTCTGGCGACAGGCGGCTCTCTCTCTCTCCCCCTCTGGCGACAGGCGGCTCTCTCTCTCTCCCCTCTGGCGACAGGCGGCTCTCTCTCTCTCCCCTCTGGCGACAGGCGGCTCTCTCTCTCTCCCCTCTGGCGACAGGCGGCTCTCTCTCTCTCCCCTCTGGCGACAGGCGGCTCTCTCTCTCTCCCCTCTGGCGACAGGCGGCTCTCTCTCTCTCCCCTCTGGCGACAGGCGGCTCTCTCTCTCTCCCCTCTGGCGACAGGCGGCTCTCTCTCTCTCCCCTCTGGCGACAGGCGGCTCTCTCTCTCTCCCCTCTGGCGACAGGCGGCTCTCTCTCTCTCCCCTCTGGCGACAGGCGGCTCTCTCTCTCTCCCCTCTGGCGACAGGCGGCTCTCTCTCTCTCCCCTCTGGCGACAGGCGGCTCTCTCTCTCTCCCCTCTGGCGACAGGCGGCTCTCTCTCTCTCCCCTCTGGCGACAGGCGGCTCTCTCTCTCTCCCCTCTGGCGACAGGCGGCTCTCTCTCTCTCTCCCCTCTGGCGACAGGCGGCTCTCTCTCTCTCCCCTCTGGCGACAGGCGGCTCTCTCTCTCTCCCCTCTGGCGACAGGCGGCTCTCTCTCTCTCCCCTCTGGCGACAGGCGGCTCTCTCTCTCTCCCCTCTGGCGACAGGCGGCTCTCTCTCTCTCCCCTCTGGCGACAGGCGGCTCTCTCTCTCTCCCCTCTGGCGACAGGCGGCTCTCTCTCTCTCCTGAACTCGATCTCTCACCTGATAGCAAGCAGAGCTGTGCCTGTCGCATCATGTCTCTATGTCTCTGCCTCAGTGGATCAGTGTACCGTGATAACAGCTGTGCTGAATCAACATGCTTCAGTCCCAGTCTGTCTAGTTATCTGTTTCATGGAGGCTGTCTCTGTCCTGTGAGGGGTTCCATGGTCAATTTAACTAGAGACCCTCCCTGTTGGCCTGGTGCCTGTACTGCAGAGGGCTACAATTGATTGTTTGGGTGTGTGTGTTCGACAACCCTGCAATTCTCTTCTCTCTCTGTATATAGCCAAGTTATTACCTGGTACTCCCTGTATATAGCCACGTTATTACCTGGTACTCCCTGTATATAGCCACGTTATTACCTGGTACTCCCTGTATATAGCCACGTTATTACCTGGTACTCCCTGTATATAGCCACGTTATTACCTGGTACTCCCTGTATATAGCCGCGTTATTACCTGGTATTCCCTGTATATAACCGCGTTATTACCTGGTACTCCCTGTATATAGCCATGTTATTACCTGGTACTCCCTGTATATAGCCGCGTTATTACCTGGTACTCCCTGTATATAGCCGCGTTATTACCTGGTACTCCCTGTATATAGCCGCGTTATTACCTGGTACTCCCTGTATATAGCCGCGTTATTACCTGGTACTCCCTGTATATAGCCGCGTTATTACCTGGTACTCCCTGTATATAGCCGCGTTATTACCTGGTACTCCCTGTATATAGCCGCGTTATTACCTGGTACTCCCTGTATATAGCCGCGTTATTACCTGGTACTCCCTGTATATAGCCGCGTTATTACCTGGTATTCCCTGTATATAGCCGCGTTATTACCTGGTACCCCCTGTATATAGCCGCGTTATTACCTGGTACCCCCTGTATATAGCCGCGTTATTACCTGGTACCCCCTGTATATAACCGCGTTATTACCTGGTACCCCCTGTATATAGCCGCGTTATTACCTGGTACCCCCTGTATATAGCCGCGTTATTACCTGGTACCCCCTGTATATAGCCGCGTTATTACCTGGTACTCCCTGTATATAGCCGCGTTATTACCTGGTACCCCCTGTATATAGCCGCGTTATTACCTGGTACCCCCTGTATATAGCCGCGTTATTACCTGGTACCCCCTGTATATAGCCGCGTTATTACCTGGTACCCCCTGTATATAGCCGCGTTATTACCTGGTACCCCCTGTATATAGCCGCGTTATTACCTGGTACCCCCTGTATATAGCCGCGTTATTACCTGGTACCCCCTGTATATAGCCGCGTTATTACCTGGTACCCCCTGTATATAGCCGCGTTATTACCTGGTACCCCCTGTATATAGCCGCGTTATTACCTGGTACCCCCTGTATATAGCCATGTTATTACCTGGTACTCCCTGTATATAGCCATGTTATTACCTGGTACTCCCTGTATATAGCCGCGTTATTACCTGGTACTCCCTGTATATATTTGCCTCGGTCGGTGAGAGGTTGAAATGTCAGTGAAGGAACTTGCCAGTTGGTCAGCACATGCTCAGAGTACATGTCCTGGTAATCCGTCTGTCCCCGCGGCTTTGTGAATGTTGACCTGTTTAAAGGTCTTACTCACATCGGCTGTGGAGAGCGTGATCACACAGTGATCTGTCTGTAACCCTGTCTGTAACCCTGTCTGTAACCCTGTCTGTAACCCTGTCTGTAACCCTGTCTGTCTCTGTCTCATAGACTATGCAGTATCTGTAACCCTGTCTGTGCCAACCTCTCTGTCTGTCTGGTCCCTGTTCTCAGCTGTAAGCTAGTTCACGTTCTGTCTGTCTGGTCCCTGTTCTCAGCTGTAAGCTAGTTCACGTTCTGTCTGTCTGGTCCCTGTTCTCAGCTGTAAGCTAGTTCACGTTCTGTCTGTCTGGTCCCTGTTCTCAGCTGTAAGCTAGTTCACGTTCTGTCTGTCTGGTCCCTGTTCTCAGCTGTAAGCTAGTTCACCTTCTGTCTGTCTGGTCCCTATTCTCAGCTGTAAGCTAGTTCACGTTCTGTCTCTCTGGTCCCTGTTCTCAGCTAGTTCACGTTCTGTCTGTCTGGTCCCTGTTCTCAGCTAGTTCACGTTCTGTCTGGTCCCTGTTTTCAGCTGTCAGCTAGTTCACGTTCTGTCTGTCTGGTCCCTGTTCTCTGCTGTCAGCTAGTTCAGCTAGTTCACGTTCTGTCTGTCTGGTCCCTGTTCTCAGCTAGTTCACGTTCTGTCTGTCTGGTCCCTGTTCTCAGCTAGTTCACGTTCTGTCTGTCTGGTCCCTGTTCTCAGCTAGTTCACGTTCTGTCTGTCTGGTCCCTGTTCTCAGCTAGTTCACGTTCTGTCTCTCTGGTCCCTGTTCCCAGCTGTAAGCTAGTTCAAGTTCTGTCTGTCTGGTCCCTGTTCTCAGCTAGTTCACGTTCTGTCTCTCCGTTCATACTATGCAGGTCAGGATGTCAGTGACCTTCCAGGCTACATCTTCTCCCACATGATCACGTCATGAGGTTGATTGTAACCTATCGTATTCTCCTCTCTGCCCCAACAACACATTACGCTATAGGACAGTTCAGTAGAGACTCCAGCCTGGTAATACTGAGCACGGTGTGACTCACAACAAAACAGCAGGCATCAATCATTCAGAACCTGCAGGCAGATGGGCTTTCAGGAACATCTTTGGGACAGATTCCACTATCATGACTGAAGTAAAATTATTTGAAAAGAAGTAGGAAACATCTTTCACATTTAAGCTACATTAGCCAATTGTTTAGGTGACTTTCCTGATGCACAGGACAGGAGGCCTCAAATGTAGACCTCTCCTATGTTCAGGACAGCTGGCTGCAGACAGTGTTTCAGGATTATTTTGGGCATTCATTCCAATATTTTGGCTGGAAAAAACATGCAGGCAGGCAAGCTTCATACTGTTGCATTACTACTGATATCAACTGATTAGGTCGTGTTTCTCTAGCGTGACACACCTCTAGTTCAGGAACATTTTGGGACAAATTCCAGTATTTTGGCTTAAGTAGTAATGTAGAAATGTCAGTCTGGCTGTAGTAGGAACACCCCTACACAGCACATTGTGTTGTCAGTCTGACTGTAGTAGGAACACCCCTACACAGCACATTGTGTTGTCAGTCTGACTGTAGTAGGAACACCTCTACACAGCACATTGTGTTGTCAGTCTGACTGTAGTAGGAACACCCCTACACAGCACATTGTTGTCAGTCTGACTGTAGTAGGAACACCCCTACACAGCACATTGTTGTCAGTCTGACTGTAGTAGGAACACCCCTACACAGCACATTGTGTTGTCAGTCTGACTGCAGTAGGAACACCCCTACACAGCATATTGTGTTGTCAGTCTGACTGCGGTAGGAACACCCCTACACAGCACATTGTGTTGTCAGTCTGACTGTGGTAGGAACACCCCTACACAGCACATTGTGTTGTCAGTCTGACTGTAGTAGGAACACCCCTACACAGCACATTGTGTTGTCAGTCTGACTGTAGTAGGAACACCCCTACACAGCACATTGTGTTGTCAGTCTGACTGTAGTAGGAACACCCCTACACAGCACATAGTGGTTAGTCTGAGTCCATACATGGGATTTCTTGACCCCTGCAGGCAGTATTTTTAACTGTGACTACTTTTCATTCTGACTGTGAGAATGGCGTAACTCTACACACAGGGCAACGCTGTTGCATCATGGTACCCTCTTGTATTGCTACATTTACATTTTACATTTGCGTCATTTAGCAGACGCTCTTATCCAGAGCAACTTACACCAAGTCGTTATGTAGTGCTGTTTTGGTTCTGCACCAGAACAGCGCTGAGACGTTGTGTTATGAGTAATCCTGTGATTTACTGCTATTTCTGTTTCACTATGACACGGCTCTACGCTGACATTTGTGACTCGTTTCTGGAAACTCGGCGTATGTCACAAGTCACAACTTCACAGGAGAGCTGTTTGAAGGTAATTCTTTTAAAATATATTTTATTTTTATCAAAATGTTATCAATTTTTGGGGGCAGAAATGCATTCTGGAACACGTGAACTTTCATGTGCCTTAATAACAAACGTGTATGCCATCTGTAAATATGAATACAATTGTTAAATTGCGAGCCTAGTTGGTTCAACCACAGAAAGTTAGCAACCTTCCCACTAGCCATGATTGGCTGAGATAATGAGTAGGCTGGACATGCCGAGAGAGGAGTTTGGATTGGTCTGCCATAAAGAAGGCTGCTGTCTATTGGAGCTGGTCAGTCTGTGTTGGTAATGCTGTTGAACGCAGCTTTAAAAAAAAAATGTATCGTGTAGTGGAACTGCATAAGTGTTGCTCTCCACTTTCTGAAGGACCAAGTTTTGAAATCAGTGGAATTAGTCTGATAGCTAAAGAGATGGAGAAAACCTGTCTCCGGATTACATCTTCAAACTAAGGGCAACAGTTGTATGGCGTCCGTGACAGGGAGACACATCCATTATGTATGATGATGTATACAGGTAAGATAGTCTAGCTAGCTACATTTTCAGATATTACACGTTTCTAATTTTGACAAAGTGGTTTCATTTCAAGCTAAAGTGTACTGTTAGCTAACTAGATAACGTTAGCTGACTGGCTCCCTAGATAAAGTTATGTGTATGACTTTATTATTAGTATCCCAGAACCGTTTGCTTTGCTAGTTAGAGCCTGGTTGGTTAGCTCCCAGCAGGTTCATGCAGGGTCGTAGTGCCAAATCATGTCATTATGTTCATTGTTGTTTAACTAGCTAGCGTTAGCTGGCTGGTTCGATAGCTAACATGGCGTGGTGTGTGTGTGTGTGTGTGTGTGATCTTACACGTTGTTTACCTAGCTAGCTAGGTTTGTTGTTTACCTAGCTAGCTAGGTTTGTTGTTTACC
>NC_042958.1:40487008-40512833 GCF_901001165.1 Salmo trutta
ACAGCTTGGCTCCAGATTACACCTCTATACATGCATTACATTGTTTGTGAGATCAGACCTAATATCACTATAATGCCTGTGTTCATTTTTGGAAGTTGCTATCATTTCAGGGCATCTAATTTGTAAACATTTCAATAATCTTAAATTGTTACTTTTTCACTTATTCTACATTTTGTTGGTTTGTCTGAATTCAAAACGGATTAAATATTTAAAAAAAATCTCACCCATCTTTACCCAATACCCCATAATGACAAAGCTAAAACATATTTATAGAAATTTTAGCCAATTTATTGTAAATGAAATGATGAAATATCTCACACCTCTGAGTCAATACTTTGTGGAAGCATATTTGGCTGCGGTTACAGCTGGGAGTCTTTCTGGGTAAGTCTAAGAGCTTTCCCCACCTGGATTGTGCAAAATTTGCCCTTTAAAAAAATATATATTTTAAAAATTCTTCAAGCTCTGTCAAATTGGTGGTAAATCATTTTCATGTCTTGCCATAGATTTTCAAGTAGATTTAAGTCAAAACTGTAACTCTGCTACTCAGAAACATTCACTGTCTTCTTGGTAAGCAACTCCAGTGTATATTTGGCCTTGTTTTTTAGGTTATTGTCCTGCTGAAAGGTGAATTCATCTCCCAGTGTCTGGTGAAAAGCAGACTGAACCAGGTTTTCTTCTGTGCTTAACTCCATTCCATTTTTTTGTTATCCTGAAAAACTCCCCAGTCCTTAATGATTACAATCATACCCATAACATGATGCAGACACCACTATGCTGACGAGTGGTATTCAGTAATGTGTGGTTGGATTTGCCCCAAATATAACACCTTGTATTCAGAACAAAAAGTTAAGTTCTTTGTCACCATTTTCAACAGTTTTACTTTAGTGTCTTGTTGCAAACAGGAAGCATGTTTTGGAATATTTATTTTCAGTACAGGCTTTCTTTTTTTCCCTCTGTCATTTAGGTTAGTATTGTGGAGTAACTACAATGTTGTTGATCCATCCTCAGTTCTATCACAGCCATTAAACTCTGAAACTGTTACAAAGTCACCATTGGCCTCATGGTGAAATCCCTGAGCAGTTTCCTCTTCGGCAGCTTAGTTTGGAAGGACCCTTGTATCTTTGTAGTGACTGGGTGTATTGATACACCATCCAAAGTGTAATTAATAACTTCACCATGCTCAAAGGGATATATGCAGTTTTTGAAATTATTTTTTTTCATCTACCAATAGGTGCTCTTCTTTGCGAGACATTGGAAAACCTCCCTGGTCTTTTGTGGTTGAATCTGTGTTTTTGAAATTCACTGCTCGACTGAGGGACCTTATAATTATCTGTATGTGTGGGGTACGGAGATGAGGTAGGTAGTCATTTTAAAAATCATGTTAAACACTATTTTTGCTAACATAGTGAGTCCATGCATGTTATTATGTGACTTTTACTCCTGTATTTATGTGGGCTTGCCATAACAAAGGGCTTTAATACTTATTGACATTTCAACTGTTCATTTTTATATTTATTTGTAAGCATTTCTAAAACATAATTCCACTTTGACATTATGAAGTATTGTGTGTAGCCCAGTGACAAAAAATTTAAATTTAATCCATTTTTAAATGAAGGCTGTAACACAACAAAATGTGACATCCCACTGATGTCCTGCCCTGTCCTCTCTGCCTCCCCCGATCTTCTCCCACTGATGCCCTGTCCCCCCCCCCCCCCCCCCCCGGACACTGGTTAGTCTGGCTCTTGTAGTGTGCGCGCTCTTGTAGTGTGTGCTCCTGTAGTGTGTGCTATTGTTTTGATGTTGGGCCCCACAGATCTTAGCTCTTCTTTCCTGATGTTTAATTGCCAATTTGAAAGGCGTTTTTCATTTGATCAAAGAGATATTTGAATCAGGGATAACACCCTCAATGAGAGACCGCATGACCCTGCTTCCCAGGTCAGGATCAAACGGGGAATGGCTAAACACGGCTAAAACACAGTTAGCACTCTTACTGTAAAACTTAGTTAACTGCACTGTACTGTAAGGCTAGCCTAGTTACTGTAAAACACAGTTAACACCACAGTAACTGAAGTTAGTTACTGTAAGACCCAGTACTGTTAAGACAAAGGCCTCTGATGGGTGAAGAAGTCTTGAGGTTTTTGTTGACCTCTGAATGTTGTAATACACAGAGGAAGGATGTTGAGTCACCACATCATGCTGTGAACTGTCAAACAAAACAGTTGGCCCTGCTCTGCTGTGTGGACCTGACAACCCATTCACTCAGTCTATCCCCATGTCTGGCAGAGCAGGGCCATCACCACGACTAAGGTAGTCACATGAATAATGTAGCTGAGCTAGACAGGAGGTAGTGATGCTGCTAAAGTCAGGTGGCTTGTCTTTCTCCGCTCTTCCTGGTTTGGAAAGTCCCACCTGTCATGTGCTGAATGTCAGGCTCTGGTGTTGTGCTGCTACAGGACACAGTATCTATCCATCTCTGCTACATCTGACTTAATGAGCTCCCTAGTGGATACGGTGAGACATGGTGACCTAATGAGCTCCCTAGTGGACAAGGTGAGACATGGTGACCTAATGATCTCCCTAGTGGACACGGTGAGACATGGGGACCTAATGATCTCCCTAGTGAACACGGTGAGACATGGTGACCTAATGATCTCCCTAGTGGACACGGTGAGACATGGTGACCTAATGAGCTCCCTAGTGGACACGGTGAGACATGGGGACCTAATGATCTCACTAGTGGATACGGTGAGACATGGTGACCTAATGAGCTCCCTAGTGGACACGGTGAGACATGGGGACCTAATGATCTCCCTAGTGGATACGGTGAGACATGGTGACTTAATGAGCTCCCTAGTGGATACGGTGAGACATGGGGACCTAATGAGCTCCCTAGTGGATACGGTGAGACATGGTGACTTAATGATCTCCCTAGTGGATACGGTGAGACATGGTGACCTAATGATATCCCTAGTGGACACGGTGAGACATGGTGACTTAATGAGCTCCCTAGTGGATACGGTGAGACATGGTGACCTAATGAGCTCCCTAGTGGACACGGTGAGACATGGGGACCTAATGATCTCCCTAGTGGATACGGTAAGACATGGTGACTTAATGATCTCCCTAGTGAACACGGTGAGACATGGTGACCTAATGATCTCCCTAGTGGACACGGTGAGACATGGTGACTTAATGAGTTCCCTAGTGGACATGGTGACTTAATGAGCTAGCTAGTGAACATGGTGACTTAATGAGCTCCCTAGTGAACATGGAGACATGGTGACTTAATGAGCTAGCTAGTGGGCACGGTGAGACATGGTGACTTAATGAGCTCCCTAGAGAACATGGTTACCTAATGAGCTAGCTAGTGGACATGGTGAGACATGGTGACTTAATGAGCTAGCTAGTGAATATGGTGACCTAATGAGCGAGCTAGCTAGTGAACATGGTGACCTAATGAGCTTGCTAGTGAACATGGTGACCTTATGAGCTAGCTAGTGGCCACGGTGAGACATGGTGACTTAATGAGCTCCCTAGTGGACACGGTGAGACATGGTGACTTAATGATCTCCCTAGTGGCCACGGTGAGACATGGTGACTTAATGAGCTAGCTAGTGAACATGGTGACCTAATGAGCTAGCTAGTGAACACGGTGAGACCTGGTGACTTAATGAGCTAGCTAGTGAACATGGTGAGACATGGTGACTTAATGAGCTAGCTAGTGAACATGGTGAGACGTGGTGACTTAATGAGCTAGCTAGTGGACATGGTGACTTAATGACCTAGTTAGTGAACATGGTGAGACATGGTGACCTAATGAACTAGCTAGTGAACATGGTAACTTAATGAGCTAGCTAGTGAACACGGTGAGACGTGGTGAGTTAATGAGCTAGCTAGTGGACATGGTGAGACATGGTGACCTTATGAGCTAGCTAGTGAACATGGTGAGACATGGTGACCAAATGAGCTAGCTAGTGAACACGGTGAGACATGGTGACCAAATGAGCTAGCTAGTGAACACGGTGAGACATGGTGACTTAATGAGTTAGCTAGTGGGTACGGTGAGACATGGTGACCTAATGAGCTAGCTAGTGAACACGGTGAGACATGGTGACTTAATGAGCTAGCGAGTGAACGTGGTGAGACATGGTGACTTAATGAGCTAGCTAGTGGGTGCGGTGAGACATGGTGACCTAATGAGCTAGCTAGTGAACACGGTGAGACATGGTGACTTAATGAGCTAGCGAGTGAACGTGGTGAGACATGGTGACTTAATGAGCTAGCTAGTGAACACGGTGAGACATGGTGACTTAATGAGCTAGCTAGTGGATACGGTGACCTAATGAGCTCCCTAGTGAACATGGTGAGACATGGTGACTTAATGAGCTAGCTAGTGAACATGGTGAGACATGGTGACCTAATGAGCTAGCTAGTGAACATGGTGACCTAATGAGCTAGCTAGTGAACACGGTGAGGCATGGTGACTTAATGAATTAGCTAGTGGGCACGGTGAGACATGGTGACTTATTGAGCTAGTTAGTGAACATGGTGAGACATGGTGACTTAATGAGCTAGCTAGTTAACACGGTGAGACATGGTGACTTAATGAGCTCGCTAGTGGATACGGTGACCTAGTGAGCACCCTAGTGAACATGGTGAGACATGGTGACTTAATGAGCTAGCTAGTGAACACGGTGAGACATGGTGACCTAATGAGCTAGCTAGTGAACATGGTGAGAAATGGTGACTTAATGAACTAGTTAGTGAACACGGTGAGACATGGTGACTTAATGAGCTAGCTAGTTAACACGGTGTGACATGGTGACTTAATGAGCTAGCTAGTGGATATGGTGAGACATGGTGACTTAATGAGCTAGCTAGTGGATATGGTGAGACATGGTGACCTAATGAGCTAGCTAGTGGACACGGTGAGACATGGTGACTTAGTGAGCTAGCTAACCCTGTATCCTAACTCTGCGAGGTACCCCTGTATCCTAACTCTGCGAGGTACCCCTGTATCCTAACTCTGCGAGGTACCCCTGTATCCTAACTCTGCGAGGTACCCCTGTATCCTAACTCTGCGAGGTACCCCTGTATCCTAACTCTGTGAGGTACTCCTGTATCCTAACTCCGCGAGGTAGCCCTGTATCCTAACTCTGCGAGGTCTCTAAGATCCTCTCGTACCTTCAACACTTATGTTTGGACATTTTAAATTGGGAGATACCAGAAACACAGGAACAGCAATTAGGAACTCTCTATTTTGTTCGTTGACCTCAGTGTGTATATCTTCTCCCCGCTCTTCTCTCCCCTCTCAGGTCAGTCTTCAGTGCCTGGAGAGTTTCCTGTGTCTTTTCCACTGTGTCCGCCACCTCCACAGCAGCCATGGCAACAAGGATGCTCTGAAGTTCTGGTAAGGTCTTTCTGAACCTCCTCACTCAGATGAAAGGCCTATGATCCGAGAGCTGGCTGACACCCCGCCAGAGGGTGTTAGATGTTTTATTAAGGATTTGTTCAAACAATTGGTACGTCCCTTTTAGAAAAGCTGCAGAATAGACAGGTTTTAGATGCGTTTCTCTCCAGTTAGCTGAACTGCTGGGCAGGCAAAGGGCTACAGTAAAGGAAATTAGCTGATCTACTGCAGGACCATAGTTGGTGTGACTAATGTGTAGGCTACTGAAATGGTTTAAAACACCCTTTTTTTTTTTTTGGATGGTCTGCAATTTTGAAAATGCCTATTTCTGAAAGCTAATTCGACCCCTGAAGACAAGGCTGATGGATATTTGTCTAACCACCCTGTTACACAACATGTTTGTCTGTAACCACCCTGTTACACAACAGAAGTCTGGATGTTTGCCTGCAACCACCCTGTTACACAACATGTTTGCCTGTAACCACCCTGTTACACAACATGTTTGTCTGTAACCACCCTGTTACACAACATGTTTGTCTGTAACCACCCTGTTACACAACATGTTTGCCTGTAACCACCCTGTTACACAACATGTTTGTCTGTAACCACCCTGTTACACAACATGTTTGTCTGTAACCACCCTGTTACACAACATGTTTGTCTGTAACCACCCTGTTACACAACATGTTTGTCTGTAACCACCCTGTTACACAACAGAAGTCTGATGGCTGTTGTTTCAGAGTCTGGTCTTAGAATGGACTACTACTAAGGAGCCTATATAAGTTGTGTAACCTTTTTTATTTAACTAGGCAAGTCAGTTAAGAGAGTTCTTATTTAAATGACGGCCTACCCCGGGCAAACTCGGACGACGCTGGGCCGATTGGGAGTCCCATAGGGTGGCGCACAATCACGGCCGGTTGTGATACAGCCTAAAATCGAACCAGGGTCTGTAGTGACGCCTCTTGCACTGAAATGCAGTGCCTTAGACCGCTGTGATACAGCCTGGAATTGAACCAGGGTCTGTAGTGACGCCTCTAGTACTGAGATGTAGTGCTTTGACCGCTGTGATGCAGCCTGGAACCGAACCAGGGTCTGTAGTGACGCCTCTAGCACTGAGATGTAGTGCCTTAGACCGCTGTGATACAACCTTGGAACCGAACCAGGGTCTGTAGTGACGCCTCTAGTACTGAGATGCAGTGCCTTAGACCGCTGTGATACAGCCTGGAACTGAACCAGGGTCTGTAGTGACGCCTCCAGCACTGAGATGCAGTGCCTCAGACCGCTGTACCACTCGGGGAACCCAAAAGTTACACATCCATGACATATCTGTTTTTATACATGTATTCAGTGTAGGTTATTCCAATCAGATCGGCCTGTCACTTCCCATGATAACATTAGACTAGGATCAGATGAGCGGAGTTACAGAAGACAGAGACTGTACCTAACAGTATCTATGTTGTAGCCATGGTACCTTCCTCTGTTTAACTTTCTAACACTCCTAATCAACTAAGGTTTATGTGCTTGATTTGTTTTGTAGATATTATCTGCCATTTTGATTTTATTTTCTGTAAAATTTTCTTTGGCAGGAATTCTATAAATGATCCTGTCCAGTGTTTCCACCCTAGCCTCTTCTTTATTTGGTTTATTTGGTCTTTAACTGTAGAATCTCGTGTTAACATATCTCTCATCCTTCATTATGAGCCAGTCAGCCGATCAATGCTTGAGACTTTCAATGTAATTAACATGGGAGTTCAGCTTGTTGGGTGATAATTAGTGGAAGCCACTCCGTAACATCTGGTTTGAATAATACATTGAGTCTGAATGTGTCCCGCTAATGAGTCTCATTGACACTGTTGTGTCCCAAATGGCACCCTATTCCCTATAAAAAGTAGAGCGCCTTATAGGGAAAATGGTGCCGTTTGGTACACTGCCACCATATAGGGGAAATGGTGCCGTTTGGTACACTGCCACCATATCGGGTAAATGGGGCCGTTTGGTACACTGCCACTGACAGCCCTGTTATGCCAGTTTGACCAACAGGTGCAAAAGTGGACATTTTCTATAATATTATTTTACGTTACCTTTTTCATTACTGCCAAAACATTCACTTCATTTTAATTCCGCAGTATACTTGTTTAAAGTATTACCAACATAACTTCAATAAGGAGGCTCTTGCCCTAAAGTAAGTGTTTTCTAAAAGTGACTCTTATCTGAGAGAGTGACTAACCATCTTGACTGTGGCAGTTTAGTTTGACACAGTTAATACTCTATCTCAAATGAAATAAAATAAAATTGTATTTGTCACATGCGCCAAATACAACAGGTGTAGACTGTACCGTGAAATGCTTGCTTGGCCACGCAATTGTGGGTGAACAGGGAGTACAGGAGGAGACTGAGCACGTACCCCTGAGGGGCCCCCGTGTTGAGGATTAGTGTGGCAGATGTGTTGCTGCCTACCCTCACAACCTGGGGGCGGCCCGTCAGGAAGTCCAGGATCCAGTTGCAGAGGGAGGTGTTTAGTCCCAGGGTCCTTAGCTTAGTGATGAGCTTTGAGGGCACTATGGTGTTGAACGCTGAGTTGTAGTCAATGAACAGCATTCTCACATAGGTGTTCCTTTTGTCCAGGTGGGAAAGGGCAGTGTGGAGTGCAGTAGAGATTGCATCATCTGTGGATCTGTTTGGGCGGTATGCAAATTGGAGTGGGTCTAGGGTTTCTGGGATAATGGTGTTGATGTGAGCCATGACCAGCCTTTCAATGTACTTCATGACTACAGACGAAGTGACTATTGTGGTCTGCTTGAAACATGTTGGTATTGAGAGGTTGAAAAATGTCAGTGAAGACACTTGCCAGTTGGTCAGCGCATGCTCGGAGTACACGTCCTGGTAATCTGTCTGGCCCCGCGGCCTTGTGAATGTTGACCTGTTTAAAAGTCTTACTCTCATCGGCTATGGAGAGCGTGATGACACAGTCGTCTGAAACAGCTGGTGCTAGGGCCGTGCTACGGAGGAAGCAGCAGTTTACTGTTAAGAACAGGACACCTGTCATTAGGGCCGTGCTACGGAGGAAGCAGCAGTTTACTGTTAAGAACAGGACACCTGTCATTAGGGCCGTGCTACGGAGGAAGCAGCAGTTTACTGTTAAGAACAGGACACCTGTCATTAGGGCCGTGCTACGGAGGAAGCAGCAGTTTGTAACCTTAAGCCTGGATCAAACCACATTGAGGGAAAGTATTCAGACTCACACTAATCTTTGGTGGGAGGATGATGATTGTTGATTGTTTTGGCATAGGAGAGATGGAGGTGTGTGTGTGATGTGAGATTGATAGATATCACACACACACACACACACACACGCGTGGACTGGCGTAAATGTGTATTGGAAGGCTCCGTAGCCTAGTGGTTAGACCTTTGGGGCGGCAGGTAACCGGTTGCTGGATCGAATCCCCGAGCTGACAAGTTACAAAATCTGTCATTCTGCCCCTGAACAAGGCAGTTAACCCACTGTTCCCCGGTAGGCCGTCATTGTAAATAAGAATTTGTTCTTACCTGACTTGCCTAGTTAAAGGTTAAATAAGGTAGAGGCTAGTGTTGTGTAGTAACATATGAAGCGGTGTGTAACTCTATGGTGGCAGAAAGAGGATTTGTTGTGAGGAAGTGAGAAGTGTCACCTCAAGGTGTGTTGGGGAACTGAAGTGTTTTTAGCTGGACTTGTTTCAAGAAATCCTCTCACAATATCAGGCTCTCTTTCCCTAATCATTTTCCTGCATTATATTTGCATCCAGTTGTCAAATAGCTTCATTTCCTTTTCAAGAACGTATATTGTAAGTAATAACTTTAACAACGTATGTTGTAATAATCTGAATGAATGTAATGTGAGAATGCTGTGTGTCTGTGGTAGGGACCTCCATCATCCTGGGTGGTAGAGACCTCCATCATCCTGGGTGTTAGAGACCTCCATCATCCTGGATGGTAGAGACCTCCATCATCCTGGGTGTTAGAGGCCTCCATCATCCTGGGTGGTAGGGACCTCCATCATCCTGGGTGTTAGAGACCTCCATCATCCTGGGTGGTAGGGACCTCCATCATCCTGGGTGGTAGAGACCTCCTCCATCCTGGGTGTTAGAGACCTCCATCATCCTGGGTGGTAGGGACCTCCTCCATCCTGGGTGGTAGAGACCTCCATCATCCTGGGTGGTAGGGACCTCCATCATCCTGGGTGGTAGAGACCTCCATCATCCTGGGTGGTAGAGACCTCCTCCATCATCCTGGGTGGTAGAGACCTTCTCCATCATCCTGGGTGGTAGAGACCTTCTCCATCATCCTGGGTGGTAGAGACCTCCTCCATCATCCTGGGTGGTAGAGACCTCCATCATCCTGGGTGGTAGAGACCTTCTCCATCATCCTGGGTGGTAGAGACCTCCTCCATCATCCTGGGTGGTAGAGACCTTCTCCATCATCCTGGGTGGTAGGGACCTCCTCCATCATCCTGGGTGGTAGGGACCTCCTCCATCATCCTGGGTGGTAGAGACCTCCTCCATCATCCTGGGTGGTAGAGACCTTCTCCATCATCCTGGGTGGTAGAGACCTCCTCCATCATCCTGGGTGGTAGAGACCTCCATCATCCTGGGTGGTAGAGACCTCCTCCATCATCCTGGGTGGTAGAGACCTCCTCCATCATCCTGGGTGGTAGAGACCTCCTCCATCATCCTGGGTGGTAGAGACCTCCTCCATCATCCTGGGTGGTAGAGACCTCCATCATCCTGGGTGGTAGAGACCTTCTCCATCATCCTGGGTGGTAGAGACCTCCTCCATCATCCTGGGTGGTAGAGACCTTCTCCATCATCCTGGGTGGTAGAGACCTCCTCCATCATCCTGGGTGTTATACTGTGTCGTGGAGACCACCATCATCCTGGGTCACATATTCAGGACCAGACTGGTTAATGACAAGGCTAGCTTTAGTCTCTCTCTCTTTAGCTTCTCTTTCCAGTAATCCACTCGGTGACATTGGGCTAGTGTTGAGGCCCGGGGGGGCTAGTGTTGAGGGCCGGGGGGGGCTAGTGTTGAGGCCCGGGGGGGGGGGGCTATTGTTGATACAGTACGTGGTCCAGGGCTAAAACTAGAATTTTGGAGGGTCCAGACTGGTTGAAGACGATGCTAGAAATGCGTCCAGAAGTGACACCATATTCCCTATAGTGCAGTACACTACCAGGGATTTTTCTGCCATTGAAATCCTTGGGAAATCCTTAGAAACACCTAAAGCCAAATTTTGGGACGCTTAAGTCCAAACCGTGTGTAAAAAAATATATATATATTAATGCTTTCTGTATAAACTTAAATGACTAAAACCAGATGTAGAAAAAATACACTGAACCAAAATAGAAACGCAACATTCAACATTTTACTGAGTTCTTAGGGCTAGTCGACAGCTTCCGGTGAAATTGGATGGCGCGCAATCCAAATAAATAATCATAAAAATTATGGATATTAAACATCCACATCAAAATATTTTTCAACCAGCACAGGCTTTGTAAAATCACAAATAGCGATTTAAATATTCACTTACTTCTTGAAAATCTTCCTCTGATTTGCAATCCAAAGGGTTATTTAAACATTTCTACACACTTGAAAGTGTTTTCTATCCAATGGTACCAATTATATGCATATCCTGGCTTCTGGGCCTGAGTAACAGGCAGTTTACTTTGGGCACGTCAGTCAGACAGGAAGTGGAGAAAAATAGACCCTAGCCTGAAGTTTAAGGAAATCAGTCAGTTGAAATAATGGTATGCATAACCCCACCTCCACCAGGGAGCACTCTGTTCCTGCCTGCTCATACCATAACCCCACCTCCACCAGGGAGCACTCTGTTCCTGCCTGCTCATACCATAACCCCACCTCCACCAGGGAGCACTCTGTTCCTGCCTGCCTGCCCATACCATAACCCCACCTCCACCAGGGAGCACTCTGTTCCTGCCTGCCCATACCATAACCCCACTATTTTTTTTTATATCATTGTTTTTAACATTTTTTAAACCAGGCAAGTCAGTTAAGAACAAATTCTTATTTACAATGACGGCCTACCGGGGAACAGTGGGTTAACTGCCTTGTTCAGGGGCAGAATGACCGATTTTTACCTTGTCAGCTCAGGGATTCGATCTAGCAACCTTTCTGTTACTGGCCCTGTTCAGTAATTTGAAAATAATATAATCTGAGAACTAACGATCACCAAAATAAAAACGTATCGGGTGAATAAAAAAAGTGAATGATTTTAGCAGTATTGATTTAGTTATTATGTTTGAGCAAAAGAACACATCATTAACCGGGGCAGATTGCCTGGAATACAGGAAATTAGATTTAAAACTGCAACATTTTCTATCAGCTGTGCAGACGAGAGGATGTGAGGGAGCTGGAGGGGAGTGAGGAGCGCGGCTGGAGGGGAGCGCACGGCTGGAGGGGAGTGAGGAGCGGAGTGAGGAGCGGAGCTGGAGGGGAGTGAGGAGCTGGGCATGGCTGGAGGGGAGCGGAGCTGGAGGGGAGCGAGGAGCTCGGCGGGGCTGGAGGGGAGCGGGCCTGGAGGAGAGCGGGGCTGGAGGACAGTGAGGAGTTGGGCAAGGCTGGAGGGAAGTGGAGCTGGAGGGGAGGGAGGAGCGGAGCTGGAGTTGGGAAATAAAGGAAGGGAGCTGAGTTCTCTTTCGCTCTGGTGCTGCTCAACCACAAGCTCTGACCATGCTCATGTCCTTCATCACTGTTCTTTTAATTAGGCCTTTTCTGTTGGATTTATTTAGCCTGCCCCACCAATAATGTGCAGAGTTGTTGACATGAGTCCACCAAGAAGTAGGTCCCAGCCTGTGTAATTGATGGCAAGAAAATGAATGATCCCAATGCACCAGAGACCGTTTCTAATCAGGCTATTGGACGAACAGAAGTAGAGTCAGAGTCTGGAACAGAGTTAAAGATAGAAGTAGAGTCTGGAACAGAGTTAAAGACGGAATCAGAGTCTGGGACAGAGTTAAAGACAGAATCAGAGTCTGGAACAGAGTTAAAGACGGAATCAGAGTCTGGGACAGGGTTGAAGACGGAATCAGAGTCTGGGACAGGGTTGAAGACGGAATCAGAGTCTGGGACAGGGTTGAAGACGGAATCAGAGTCTGGGACAGAGTTGAAGACGGAATCGGAGTCTGGGACAGGGTTGAAGACGGAATCAGAGTCTGGGACAGAGTTGAAGACGGAATCAGAGTCTGGGACAGGGTTGAAGACGGAATCGGAGTCTGGGACAGGGTTGAAGACGGAATCAGAGTCTGGGACAGAGTTGAAGACGGAATCGGAGTCTGGGACAGAGTTGAAGACGGAATCGGAGTCTGGGACAGGGTTGAAGACGGAATCAGAGTCTGGGACAGAGTTGAAGACGGAATCGGAGTCTGGGACAGGGTTGAAGACGGAATCGGAGTCTGGGACAGGGTTGAAGACGGAATCGGAGTCTGGGACAGGGTTGAAGACGGAATCAGAGTCTGGGACAGGGTTGAAGACGGAATCAGAGTCTGGGACAGAGTTGAAGACGGAATCGGAGTCTGGGACAGAGTTGAAGACGGAATCGGAGTCTGGGACAGGGTTGAAGACGGAATCAGAGTCTGGGACAGAGTTGAAGACGGAATCAGAGTCTGGGACAGGGTTGAAGACGGAATCGGAGTCTGGGACAGGGTTGAAGACGGAATCGGAGTCTGGGACAGGGTTGAAGACGGAATCGGAGTCTGGGACAGGGTTGAAGACGGAATCAGAGTCTGGGACAGGGTTGAAGACGGAATCAGAGTCTGGGACAGAGTTGAAGACGGAATCAGAGTCTGGGACAGGGTTAGTTATGTAAAATGTGAGAGACAGTTACAACTGAATTATCTGATCATCAAAACAGAGATGCGAACAAAAAAATGGCTGAATCTTTTTGGTGAACGTCAGAAACCAAATTGCATCGGTGAAAGAGCCGTTCATTTGGCTCCCTGATTTACAGACTGCTCATACTGGTTTTGAGCTCAAAACAACGATTATCTGCAGTTCAGCTGTAAAATAATTCTCTAAAGAATCCTCACTGCAGAAAGAGTAAATAGTGACCAGAGTCCGATCTGGTCCGTTTTTCAGGCATTTCACCATCTGACGTCATGGTAACCAACCGCTTGGCTCGCTGAAAAGACTGAATATCCATCACCATTTCTGACTGCTCAACTCCGCTCACAACCTCTGGTGCTAATTGGCCAACCGCGCCCCCTGTCGCGCCCCCTGTCACGCCCCCTGCCACGCCCCCTGCCACGCCCACCACCTACGCCCATTTTTTTGATCCAGGAAAAAAACGGACTTCTTTTGACCCAAAGTAGTGCACTTAGGATATAGACAATAGAATAGGGTGCAATTTGGGACACAAGCCTCAGTCATAGATTCCGGCTGGTTGATAACAAAGCTTAGCGTTTTTACTTTCTACTTTGGTTTAGAGGACGAAGACATGAACACAACACAGGTTTCTAAATGTCTAGCTGTTTTGCTGCTCTTAAGATTTTTACCTCCAAGGCTGTGGATATTTAGGGATTTTAGGATGAGAGGGTTCAAAGCCCTTAATCTTGGACTCAGGAGATGTGATGATGCCGTTTCTATTTTCAGTTCATTTGTTCTTCAGTTTGGGATGCGGTGGTCTAGTGGGATTTTATGTGTCAACAACTCTAAACACAAAATACACACCGAATTGTAGATGTTTATTTTGTGAGAAACCTATTTGAGAACATGTGAAGAACAGAGCTGTCATGTCACTTTACTGTCAGGAAATTACACAGGTCAGCTGGCATACTGTGTTATCTACTCTCTTTCTGTCTCTCTCTACTGTCTGTCTCTGCAGTCTGTCTCTGTCTGTCTCTCTACTGTCTCTGTCTCTCTCTCTGTCTCTGCAGTATGTCTCTCTCTCTACAGTCTCTCTACTGTCTGTCTCTCTCTACTGTCTCTGCAGTATGTCTCTCTCGCTCTACTGTCTCTGCAGTCTGTCTCTGTCTCTACTGTCTCTGCAGTATGTCTCTGTCTCTACTCTCTCTGCAGTATGTCTCTCTCTCTACTGTCTCTGCAGTATGTCTCTCTCTCTACTGTCTCTGCAGTATATCTCTCTCTCTACTGTCTCTGCAGTATGTCTCTCTCTCTACTGTCTCTGCAGTATGTCTCTCTCTCTCTACTGTCTCTGCAGTATGTCTCTCTCTCTACTGTCTCTGCAGTATGTCTCTCTCTCTCTACTGTCTCTGCAGTATCTAACTATCTAACTGCAGTGTCCAATTTACAGTGGCTATTACAACAAATAAATACCATGCTATTGTTTGAGGATAATGTGCAACAACAAAACACTTATCACAGCAACTGATTTGATACATTCACCTCTGAAGGTAAATAATGTACAGTTGAAGTTGGAAGTTTACATACACCTTAGCTAAATACATTTAAACTCAGTTTTTCACAATTCCTGACATTTAATCCTAGTAAAAAGTCCCTGTCTTAGGTCAGTTAGGATCACCACTTTATTTTAAGAATGTGAAATGTCAGAATAAAAGTAGAGAGAATGATTTATATCAGCTTTTATTTCTTTCATCACATTCCCAGTGTGTCAGAAGTTTACATACACTCAATTAGTATTTGGAAGCATTGCCTTTAAATTGTTTAACTTGGGTCAAATGTTTCGGGTAGCCTTCCATAAGCTTCCCACAATAAGTTGGGTGAATTTTGGCCCACTCCTCCTGACAGAGCTGG
This sequence comes from Salmo trutta, assembly GCF_901001165.1. Taxonomy (NCBI): domain Eukaryota; kingdom Metazoa; phylum Chordata; class Actinopteri; order Salmoniformes; family Salmonidae; genus Salmo; species Salmo trutta. Next base: position 40,502,181 of record NC_042958.1, read on the forward strand.
TGTAACTGAGTCAGGTTTGTAGGCCTCCTTGCTCGCACACACTTTTTCAGTTCTGCCCACAAATCTTCTATAGGATTGAGGTCAGGGCTTTGTGATGGCCACTCCAATACCTTAACTTTGTTGTCCTTAAGCCATTTTGCCACAACTTTGGAAGTATGCTTGGGGTCATTGTCCATTTGGAAGACCCATTTGCGACCAAGCTTTAACTTCCTGACTGATGTCTTGAGATGTTGCTTTAATATATCCACATCATTTTCCGTCCTCATGATGCCATCTATTTTGTGAAGTGCACCATTCCCTCCTGCAGCAAAGCACCCCCACAACATGATGCTGCCACCCCCGTGCTTCACGGTTGGGATAGTGTTCTTCGGCTTGCAAGCCTCCCCCTTTTTCCTCCAAACATAACGATGGTCAATATGGCCAAACAGTTCTAATTTTGTTTCATCAGACCAGAGGACATTTCTCCAAAAAGTATGATCTTTGTCCCCATGTGCAGTTGCAAACCGTAGTCTGTCTTTTTTATGGCGGTTTTGGAGCAGTGGCTTCTTCTTTGCTGAGCGGACTATCAGGTTATGTTGACATAGGACTCATTTTACTGTGGATATAGATACTTTTGTACCTGTTTCCTCCAGCATCTTCAAGGTCCTTTGCTGTTGTTCTGGGATTGATTTGCACTTTTCTCACCAAAGTACGTTCATCTCTAGGAGACAGAGCGGTATGACGGATGCGTGGTCCCATGGTGTTTATACTTGCGTACTATTGTTTGTACAGATGAACGTGGTACCTTCAGGCGTTTGGAAATTGCTCCCAAGGATGAACCAGACTTGTGGAGGTCTACAATTTTTTTTCTGAGGTCTTGGCTGATTTCTTTTGATTTTCCCATGATGTCAAGCAAAGAGGCACTGAGTTTGAAGGTAGGCCTTGAAATACATCCACAGGTACACCTCCAATTGACTCAAATTATGTCAATTAGCCTATCAGAAGCTTCTAAAGCCATGACAACATTTTCTGGAATTTTCCAAGCTGTTTAAAGGCACAGTCAACTTAGTGTTTGTAAACTTCTGACCCACTGGAATTGTGATACAGTGAATAATAAGTGAAATAATCTGTCTGTAAACAATTGTTGGAAGAAATACTTGTCTCATGCACAAAATAGATGTCCTAACCGACTATAGTTTGTTAACAAGAGATTTGTGGAGTGGTTGAAAAAATTGTTTTAATGACTCCAACCTAAGTGTATGTAAACTTCCGACTTCAACTGTACTTTCAGTAATCTTGCTCTGATTTGTCATCCTGAGGGTCCCAGAGAGAAAGTTTTGTTTGAAATTCAAATGTAGGAACTGGGTTCTGCTTTCTCTGGCTCCACCCCATGTAATCTGATTGAAATATGTCTTTATTATGTTCACATACCCCAGTATCTCTACTTGCACATTCATCTTCTGCACATCTACCATTCCAGTGTTTAATTGCTATATTGTAATTACTTCGCCACCATGGCCTATTTATTGCCTTTACTTACCTCATTTGCACACACTGTGTATAGACTTTTTGTTTTCTTTTGTTCTACTGTATTATTGACTATGTTTATTTATTCCATGTGTAACTCTGTGTTGTTGTATATGTCGCACTGCTTTGGTTCATCTTGGCCAGGTCGCAGTTGTAAATGAGAACTTGTTCTCAACTAGCCTACCTGGTTAAATAAAGGTGAGATAAAAAGATATTTGGCAGGAGGTTGGGAAGTGCAGCTCAGTTTCCACCTCACTCGACCTCAACGCAATTGAAATAGTTTAGGATGAGTTGGACCGCAGAGTGAAGGAAAGGCAGCCAACAAGTGCTCAGTATATTTGGGAACTCCTTTGACAGTTGGAAAAGCATTCCAGGTGAAGCTGGTTGAGAGAATTCCAAGAGTGTGCAAAGCTGTCAACAAGGCAAAGGGTGGCTACTTTAAAGAATCTAAAATCGCAATTTGTTTGCTTTTAACACTTTGTTTGGTTACTACATGATTCCATATGTATTATTTCATAGTTTTGATGTCTTCACTATTATTCTACAATGTAGAAAATAGTAAAAATAAAGAAAAACCCTTGAATGAGTAGGTGTGTCCAAACTTTTGACTGGTACTGTAGTTGTAAACTGAGTGGGACCAGTAACTTCCTGACTGATGTCCTCTCTACATATGAATGTAAACTGAGTGGGACCAGTAACAGTAACTTCCTGACTCATGTCCTCTCTGTCTGTAGTTCTGATATGAGTGGGACCAGTAACAGGATGTTCTGATATGAGTGGGACCAGTAATGGGATGTTCTCTCTGTCTATAGTTCTGATATGAGTTGGACCAGTAACAGGATGTTCTCTCTGTCTATAGTTCTGATATGAGTGGGACCAGTAACAGGATGTTCTGATATGAGTGGGACCAGTAACGGGATGTTCTCTCTGTCTATAGTTCTGATATAAGTGGGACCAGTAACAGGATGTTCTCTCTGTCTATAGTTCTGATATAAGTGGGACCAGTAACAGGATGTTCTCTCTGTCTATAGTTCTGATATAAGTGGGACCAGTAACAGGATGTTCTCTCTGTCTATAGTTCTGATATAAGTGGGACCAGTAACAGGATGTTCTCTCTGTCTATAGTTCTGATATGAGTGGGACCAGTAACAGGATGTTCTGATATGAGTGGGACCAGTAACAGGATGTTCTCTCTGTCTATAGTTCTGATATAAGTGGGACCAGTAACAGGATGTTCTGATATGAGTGGGACCAGTAACAGGATGTTCTCTCTGTCTATAGTTCTGATATAAGTGGGACCAGTAACAGGATGTTCTGATATGAGCGGGACCAGTAACAGGATGTTCTCTCTGTCTATAGTTCTGATATAAGTGGGACCAGTAACAGGATGTTCTCTCTGTCTATAGTTCTGATATGAGTGGGACCAGTAACAGGATGTTCTCTCTGTCTATAGTTCTGATATGAGTGGTACCAGTAACAGGATGTTCTCTCTGTCTATAGTTCTGATATGAGTGGGACCAGTAACAGGATGTTCTGATATGAGTGGGACCAGTAACAGGATGTTCATTGTGTCTATAGTTCTGATATAAGTGGGACCAGTAACAGGATGTTCTGATATGAGTGGGACCAATAACAGGATGTTCTGATATGAGTTGGACCAGTAACAGGATGTTCTCTCTGTCTATAGTTCTGATATAAGTGGGACCAGTAACAGGATGTTCTGATATGAGTGGGACCAGTAACAGGATGTTCTCTCTGTCTATAGTTCTGATATAAGTGTGACCAGTAACAGGATGTTCTGATATGAGTGGGACCAGTAACAGGATGTTCTCTCTGTCTATAGTTCTGATATGAGTGGTACCAGTAACAGGATGTTCTGATATGAGTGGTACCAGTAACAGGATGTTCTCTCTGTCTATAGTTCTGATATGAGTGGGACCAGTAACAGGATGTTCTGATATAAGTGGGACCAGTAACAGGACGTTCTCTCTGTCTCTAGTTCTGATATGAGTGGTACCAGTAACAGGATGTTCTGATATGAGTGGGACCAGTAACAGGATGTTCTCTCTGTCTCTAGTTCTGATATGAGTGGTACCAGTAACAGGATTTTCTCTCTGTCTCTAGTTCTGATATGAGTGGGACCAGTAACAGGATGTTCTGATATAAGTGGGACCAGTAACAGGATGTTCTCTCTGTCTATAGTTCTGATATGAGTGGGACCAGTAACAGGATGTTCTGATATAAGTGGGACCAGTAACATGATGTTCTCTCTGTCTATAGTTCTGATATGAGTGGGACCAGTAACAGGATGTTCTGATATGAGTGGGACCAGTAACAGGATGTTCCCTCTGTCTATAGTTCTGATATAAGTGGGACCAGTAACAGGATGTTCTCTCTGTCTATAGTTCTGATATGAGTGGGACCAGTAACAGGATGTTCTCTCTGTCTATAGTTCTGATATGAGTGGGACCAGTAACAGGATGTTCTCTCTGTCTATAGTTCTGATATGAGTGGGACCAGTAACAGGATGTTCTGATATGAGTGGGACCAGTAACAGGATGTTCCCTCTGTCTATAGTTCTGATATAAGTGGGACCAGTAACAGGATGTTCTGATATGAGTGGGACCATTAACAGGATGTTCTCTCTGTCTATAGTTCTGATATGAGTGGGACCAGTAACAGGATGTTCTCTCTGTCTTTAGTTCTGATATGAGTGGTACCAGTAACAGGATGTTCTGATATGAGTGGGACCAGTAACAGGATGTTCTGATATGAGTGGGACCAGTAACAGGATGTTCTCTCTGTCTATAGTTCTGATATGAGTGGGACCAGTAACAGGATGTTCTCTCTGTCTATAGTTCTGATATTATTTTGGACCAGTAACAGGATGTTCTCTCTGTCTATAGTTCTGATATGAGTGGTACCAGTAACAGGATGTTCTCTCTGTCTATAGTTCTGATATAAGTGGGACCAGTAACAGGATGTTCTGATATGAGTGGGACCAGTAACAGGATGTTCTCTCTGTCTATAGTTCTGATATGAGTGGTACCAGTAACAGGATGTTCTCTCTGTCTCTAGTTCTGATATGAGTGGTACCAGTAACAGGATGTTCTGATATGAGTGGGACCAGTAACAGGATGTTCTCTCTGTCTCTAGTTCTGATATGAGTGGTACCAGTAACAGGATGTTCTGATATAAGTGGGACCAGTAACAGGATGTTCTCTCTGTCTATAGTTCTGATATGAGTGGGACCAGTAACAGGATGTTCTGATATAAGTGGGACCAGTAACAGGATGTTCTCTCTGTCTATAGTTCTGATATGAGTTGGACCAGTAACAGGATGTTCTCTCTGTCTATAGTTCTGATATGAGTGGGACCAGTAACAGGATGTTCTCTCTGTCTATAGTTCTGATATGAGTGGTACCAGTAACAGGATTTTCTCTCTGTCTATAGTTCTGATATGAGTGGGACCAGTAACAGGATGTTCTCTCTGTCTATAGTTCTGATATGAGTGGGACCAGTAACAGGATGTTCTCTCTGTCTATAGTTCTGATATAAGTGGGACCAGTAACAGGATGTTCTGATATGAGTGGGACCAGTAACAGGATGTTCTCTCTGTCTATAGTTCTGATATGAGTGGGACCAGTAACAGGATGTTCTCTCTGTCTATAGTTCTGATATAAGTGGGACCAGTAACAGGATGTTCTGATATGAGTGGGACCAGTAACAGGATGTTCCCTCTGTCTATAGTTCTGATATAAGTGGGACCAGTAACAGGATGTTCTGATATGAGTGGGACCAGTAACAGGATGTTCTCTCTGTCTCTAGTTCTGATTTGAGTTGGACCAGTAACAGGATGTTCTCTCTGTCTATAGTTCTGATATGAGTGGTACCAGTAACAGGATGTTCTGATATAAGTGGGACCAGTAACAGGATGTTCTCTCTGTCTCTAGTTCTGATATGAGTGGTACCAGTAACAGGATGTTCTGATATGAGTGGGACCAGTAACAGGATGTTCTCTCTGTCTCTAGTTCTGATATGAGTGGTACCAGTAACAGGATGTTCTGATATAAGTGGGACCAGTAACAGGATGTTCTCTCTGTCTATAGTTCTGATATGAGTTGGACCAGTAACAGGATGTTCTCTCTGTCTATAGTTCTGATATAAGTGGGACCAGTAACAGGATGTCCTGATATGAGCGGGACCAGTAACAGGATGTTCTCTCTGTCTATAGTTCTGATATAAGTGGGACCAGTAACAGGATGTTCTGATATGAGTGGTACCAGTAACAGGATGTTCTCTCTGTCTATAGTTCTGATATGAGTGGGACCAGTAACAGGATGTTCTCTCTGTCTTTAGTTCTGATATGAGTGGTACCAGTAACAGGATGTTCTGATATGAGTGGGACCAGTAACAGGATGTTCTGATATGAGTGGGACCAGTAACAGGATGTTCTCTCTGTCTATAGTTCTGATATGAGTGGGACCAGTAACAGGATGTTCTCTCTGTCTATAGTTCTGATATTATTTTGGACCAGTAACAGGATGTTCTCTCTGTCTATAGTTCTGATATGAGTGGTACCAGTAACAGGATGTTCTCTCTGTCTATAGTTCTGATATAAGTGGGACCAGTAACAGGATGTTCTGATATGAGTGGGACCAGTAACAGGATGTTCTCTCTGTCTATAGTTCTGATATGAGTGGTACCAGTAACAGGATGTTCTCTCTGTCTCTAGTTCTGATATGAGTGGTACCAGTAACAGGATGTTCTGATATGAGTGGGACCAGTAACAGGATGTTCTCTCTGTCTCTAGTTCTGATATGAGTGGTACCAGTAACAGGATGTTCTGATATAAGTGGGACCAGTAACAGGATGTTCTCTCTGTCTATAGTTCTGATATGAGTGGGACCAGTAACAGGATGTTCTGATATAAGTGGGACCAGTAACAGGATGTTCTCTCTGTCTATAGTTCTGATATGAGTTGGACCAGTAACAGGATGTTCTCTCTGTCTATAGTTCTGATATGAGTGGGACCAGTAACAGGATGTTCTCTCTGTCTATAGTTCTGATATGAGTGGTACCAGTAACAGGATTTTCTCTCTGTCTATAGTTCTGATATGAGTGGTACCAGTAACAGGATGTTCTCTCTGTCTATAGTTCTGATATGAGTGGGACCAGTAACAGGATGTTCTCTCTGTCTATAGTTCTGATATAAGTGGGACCAGTAACAGGATGTTCTGATATGAGTGGGACCAGTAACAGGATGTTCTCTCTGTCTATAGTTCTGATATGAGTGGGACCAGTAACAGGATGTTCTCTCTGTCTATAGTTCTGATATAAGTGGGACCAGTAACAGGATGTTCTGATATGAGTGGGACCAGTAACAGGATGTTCCCTCTGTCTATAGTTCTGATATAAGTGGGACCAGTAACAGGATGTTCTGATATGAGTGGGACCAGTAACAGGATGTTCTCTCTGTCTATAGTTCTGATTTGAGTTGGACCAGTAACAGGATGTTCTCTCTGTCTATAGTTCTGATATGAGTGGTACCAGTAACAGGATGTTCTGATATAAGTGGGACCAGTAACAGGATGTTCTCTCTGTCTCTAGTTCTGATATGAGTGGTACCAGTAACAGGATGTTCTGATATGAGTGGGACCAGTAACAGGATGTTCTCTCTGTCTCTAGTTCTGATATGAGTGGTACCAGTAACAGGATGTTCTGATATAAGTGGGACCAGTAACAGGATGTTCTCTCTGTCTATAGTTCTGATATGAGTTGGACCAGTAACAGGATGTTCTCTCTGTCTATAGTTCTGATATAAGTGGGACCAGTAACAGGATGTCCTGATATGAGCGGGACCAGTAACAGGATGTTCTCTCTGTCTATAGTTCTGATATAAGTGGGACCAGTAACAGGATGTTCTGATATGAGTGGTACCAGTAACAGGATGTTCTCTCTGTCTATAGTTCTGATATGAGTGGGACCAGTAACAGGATGTTCTCTCTGTCTTTAGTTCTGATATGAGTGGTACCAGTAACAGGATGTTCTGATATGAGTGGGACCAGTAACAGGATGTTCTGATATGAGTGGGACCAGTAACAGGATGTTCTCTCTGTCTATAGTTCTGATATGAGTGGGACCAGTAACAGGATGTCCTCTCTGTCTATAGTTCTGATATAAGTGGGACCAGTAACAGGATGTTCTCTCTGTCTCTAGTTCTGATATGAGTGGTACCAGTAACAGGATGTTCTGATATAAGTGGGACCAGTAACAGGATGTTCTCTCTGTCTATAGTTCTGATATGAGTTGGACCAGTAACAGGATGTCCTCTCTGTCTATAGTTGTGATATGAGTTGGACCAGTAACAGGATGTTCTGATATAAGTGGGACCAGTTCCAGGATGTTCTGATATAAGTGGGACCAGTAACAGGATGTTCTCTCTGTCTATAGTTCTGATATGAGTGGTACCAGTAACAGGATGTTCTCTCTGTCTATAGTTCTGATATAAGTGGGACCAGTAACAGGATGTTCCCTCTGTCTATAGTTCTGATATAAGTGGGACCAGTAACAGGATGTTCTGATATGAGTGGTACCAGTAACAGGATGTTCTCTCTGTCTATAGTTCTGATATAAGTGGGACCAGTAACAGGATGTTCTGATATGAGTGGGACCAGTAACAGGATGTTCCCTCTGTCTATAGTTCTGATATAAGTGGGACCAGTAACAGGATGTTCTGATATGAGTGGGACCAGTAACAGGATGTTCTCTCTGTCTCTAGTTCTGATTTGAGTTGGACCAGTAACAGGATGTTCTCTCTGTCTATAGTTCTGATATGAGTGGTACCAGTAACAGGATGTTCTGATATAAGTGGGACCAGTAACAGGATGTTCTCTCTGTCTCTAGTTCTGATATGAGTGGTACCAGTAACAGGATGTTCTGATATGAGTGGGACCAGTAACAGGATGTTCTCTCTGTCTCTAGTTCTGATATGAGTGGTACCAGTAACAGGATGTTCTGATATAAGTGGGACCAGTAACAGGATGTTCTCTCTGTCTATAGTTCTGATATGAGTTGGACCAGTAACAGGATGTTCTCTCTGTCTATAGTTCTGATATAAGTGGGACCAGTAACAGGATGTCCTGATATGAGCGGGACCAGTAACAGGATGTTCTCTCTGTCTATAGTTCTGATATAAGTGGGACCAGTAACAGGATGTTCTGATATGAGTGGTACCAGTAACAGGATGTTCTCTCTGTCTATAGTTCTGATATGAGTGGGACCAGTAACAGGATGTTCTCTCTGTCTTTAGTTCTGATATGAGTGGTACCAGTAACAGGATGTTCTGATATGAGTGGGACCAGTAACAGGATGTTCTGATATGAGTGGGACCAGTAACAGGATGTTCTCTCTGTCTATAGTTCTGATATGAGTGGGACCAGTAACAGGATGTTCTCTCTGTCTATAGTTCTGATATGAGTTGGACCAGTAACAGGATGTTCTCTCTGTCTATAGTTCTGATATGAGTGGTACCAGTAACAGGATGTTCTGATATAAGTGGGACCAGTAACAGGATGTTCTCTCTGTCTATAGTTCTGATATGAGTGGGACCAGTAACAGGATGTCCTCTCTGTCTATAGTTCTGATATAAGTGGGACCAGTAACAGGATGTTCTCTCTGTCTCTAGTTCTGATATGAGTGGTACCAGTAACAGGATGTTCTGATATAAGTGGGACCAGTAACAGGATGTTCTCTCTGTCTATAGTTCTGATATGAGTTGGACCAGTAACAGGATGTCCTCTCTGTCTATAGTTGTGATATGAGTTGGACCAGTAACAGGATGTTCTGATATAAGTGGGACCAGTTCCAGGATGTTCTGATATAAGTGGGACCAGTAACAGGATGTTCTCTCTGTCTATAGTTCTGATATGAGTGGTACCAGTAACAGGATGTTCTCTCTGTCTATAGTTCTGATATAAGTGGGACCAGTAACAGGATGTTCTGATATGAGTGGGACCAGTAACAGGATGTTCTCTCTGTCTATAGTTCTGATATGAGTGGGACCAGTAACAGGATGTTCTGATATGAGTGGGACCAGTAACAGGATGTTCTGATATAAGTGGGACCAGTAACAGGATGTTCTCTCTGTCTATAGTTCTGATATGAGTGGGACCAGTAACAGAATGTTCTGATATGAGTGGGACCAGTAACAGGATGTTCTGATATGAGTTGGACCAGTAACAGGATGTTCTCTCTGTCTATAGTTCTGATATGAGTGGTACCAGTAACAGGATGTTCTCTCTGTCTATAGTTCCGATATGAGTGGTACCAGTAACAGGATGTTCTGATATGAGTGGGACCAGTAACAGGATGTTCTCTCTGTCTATAGTTCTGATATGAGTGAGACCAGTAACAGGATGTTCTGTCTGTCTATAGTTCTGATATAAGTGGGACCAGTAACAGGATGTTCTGATATGAGTGGGACCAGTAACAGGATGTTCTCTCTGTCTATAGTTCTGATATGAGTGGGACCAGTAACAGGATGTTCTCTCTGTCTATAGTTCTGATATGAGTGGGACCAGTAACAGGATGTTCTCTCTGTCTATAGTTCTGATATGAGTGGGACCAGTAACAGGATGTTCTCTCTGTCTATAGTTCTGATATAAGTGGGACCAGTAACAGGATGTCCTCTCTGTCTATAGTTCTGATATCAGTGGTACCAGTAACAGGATGTTCTGATATAAGTGGGACCAGTAACAGGATGTCCTCTCTGTCTATAGTTCTGATATGAGTTGGACCAGTGACAGGATGTTCTCTCTGTCTATAGTTCTGATATGAGTGGTACCAGTAACAGGATGTTCTGATATGAGTGGTACCAGTAACAGGATGTCCTATCTGTCTATAGTTCTGATATGAGTGGTACCAGTAACAGGATGTTCTCTCTGTCTATATTTCTGATATGAGCGGGACCAGTAACAGGATGTTCTGTCTGTCTATAGTTCTGATATAAGTGGGACCAGTAACAGGATGTTCTGATATGAGTGGGACCAGTAACAGGATGTTCTCTCTGTCTATAGTTCTGATATGTGGGACCAGTAACAGGATGTTCTCTCTGTCTATAGTTCTGATATGAGTGGGACCAGTAAC